>NC_000085.6:55687346-55887346 GCF_000001635.26 Mus musculus | reverse complement strand
AAACTAACAAGGCCCATCAACCTACCTGACTAAGAAACAGATATTCAAATAAAATCTTAACTGCCCCTACTGGCTCCCTCAACTTGTAACAAGCCCAAACCAGCCAAGGCTGGGACAAAACAATTGTTCTTCATCTCTCATACACAATCTATCAAATGTCACCAATTTTGCTCCTAGTGAATTCTTCCTACAAAGATCAAATAAGTACGTATCAAGCATTCTTCCCTCACTGGATAATTAAAACACTATTAGTAAATCCAGAGCTGCTTAGCAGAGCTAAGGACAATCAGAGTGGTTGGGAGTAAAAACATTACAGCTTCAAAAAATAAAACAAGAACAAAAAAAAAAAAAAAAAAACAACAACTACCAAACAAACAAAACCCCTTGCTGTGTATGTATAGAGTCTTAGGAGACGACCATATATTTGTCTTATTATTTATGGAGAGGTGGGGGCAGAGGATATGTGTCCCGGCTGATGTCCCCACTTTGTGTGTGGTGTAGCATCTCCCAGGGAGGGAACTGCCTGGACTTAGGTGGCTGCCCCGGACGCCGCCTCAGACAGACTCGTGGCAGAGGAGAAAGAGCAGCTACGCCCTGGTAAACAGATCGCATTCCTGCGGCCCATTGAGTTTTTGATCTTTTGACATTTTTTAGTTGTTTCTATTCCCTTCCTTGTTTCTCCTTCAGTGTCACAAAAGACAAAAATGTCTGAACAATCCAGGGCAGAGCTATCTATTAGCTGTCACAGCAACGTTTTCCCGGCATTGACTAAGCGCGTTTGTACCACAAAGAATGCCGAGCACTGGTAAGATGAAAAATTATATCATTTTTTTCCCTGAAATAGGGATAATCATATTTCAATACCCTTGCCCTTTCTTAACCAACCAAAGCATACTAGAGAAGGAGGAAAATACATTGTACCCATTTCTGTAATTTCTGTTACATTAGCTGCACTTGTTGGGAGGAGAGGGAGAAAAAAAAAGGAGAGGGAGAGAGAGAGAGAGAGAGAGGGAGAGAGAGAGGGAGGGAGAGAGAGAGAGAGAGAGAGAGAGAGAGAGAGAGAGAGAGAGAGAGAATGAATAAGAATCCCTTCAAGGGATGTACTAAAATATTTCAGACTACAGGATCTGACAAGTGAAGAGCATCTTCCTGATTATATTTTTCCCTCAGAACTGTTGCCATAGTGTAAGGACAGCATTCATAAAAGAAACAATTTGCTATACTTAGGGATGAAAGATTGTAAAAGAATAAGCTGGGGTCCCTCACGTTATTTGTCCCCACCTCCCCCAAAGACAAGCATTTCTTCCCGCAAAGCAGTTACGCGGTGGGTCTAAAGTATACGGCCAATCTCACCTTCTGTAAAAACTAATATCTTAAAGTTATCAATCCATTGAGCAGTGTCCTGGCAGGAATTCTCCAGATGCTGTCTCAGAGGGTCTGTGTACGCTTCTGCTCTGATTGCATGAACTCCTGGACACCCAGGAGCTTGGCGTTAAAACTCAAACACACCCATTCTGCACACTTTCCTTCAAAACAAATAATCAGTGATTTGGAAACAAGGAGGCTAAGTTTACATTTCTGTGTGAGAAGACGCATGATATTCTTCTAAGTGGTCAGGAGCAGCCGTTACCTGCAGAGTTCTGTACGTAATAAAAATATGCTTATCTAGACCTCTACTTATTTGGAAACCTATTTTAGGAAATTACATTTTACCCCCTAATAAAAGGGGTGAGGCACTCAAATGAATGGAGTTCACATAGGAAAAAGGGATACCTAAAAAGAGCCCCTTGGGTTTAGAGTGACTATCTAATAATCTCCTCCGTAACAATTGAAGGGCATCTGTTGTCACTTGCGTCTTCCTTACACAGGGAATCACTCGACAGCCAATGGTCTATGTTTACTTTTCTATCACACTCTGGACAGATTTGAACATCCTCGGATAGCGTAGTGTATCTGCACATATATGGGGAATATTAATTATGCATAATCTTTAGGCTGCAAGTCTTCATATTCAGGGCACACAAAGCCTTATGATGTTTTTAACAGTTATGTGCAGTAACCCACTGATAGAGCATTAAATAGGCAATTTTCAAATATAGGGATCAAAGCAGCAAATACAAGAACAGATCTGTCAACTCCAAAAACAGGAAAAGAAAATGGTAGATTAAAAATGTTCCCTGAATTGTCAAGATATAGAATATTGAAGACTATAAGCAACTCAGTTTCTCTGCTCCTTTGCCAAAGTGATGGATGGCTCCATCCACCTGCATTCTCAGCCACCCTTTCTTGGTGAAGCACGCACGCCACAGCCACCAGACCGTAAGATAGACTTGACTTCTTTGAGCCATCCTGCCATTTCAGAAGCTAGCTGACAGCAAGGAGCCATATAAATATATAGAAGTGACTTTATCACTATTTGAGTTTTTTTAATTTCTAGGTTTATGAAATAAAATATGACATCTGAACAAAGCATTTAAGGGGGAGGATAGTGAACAATTACAAAGCTCACACACACACACACACACACACACACACACACAAACATACAACTGACCACAGGTTGCAGATGGGATGGCCGGTAGTTGCAGTTTTTAAAACCCCGCACTGTCCTTGAAACCGAGGCCGCACACAGTTCCATTAGATACACATCCAGTGTTCTTGATCTATTATTTACAAAGAAAAACCCTTCGCTGCTTAAGTGCCCCCTTCTACTCCAGCCTTCCATTTCAACAGCATCAAACAACTTCACGGGGGGAACACACAAGACAACAACTTGTGTTCATCCCAGCGTTCTGGGCAAGTCAAAATTCTACTTGGATGGAGAAAAATGGAGACTAACCCGGCCGGAGACGTGGCTAACTGACAAACGAGATTGTCAGTTTTTAAGAAGCCACACAAGGGGCTTTGTTGTCTTGTTTTGTTTTTTAATCCTCTGTAAGAGAAAATTCCTGTTTGTGATAAATGGGAGAGATTGAAGAAGAAGAAGAAGAAGAAGAAGAAGAAGAAGAAGAAGAAGAAGAAGAAGAAGAAGAAGAAATAATAAAGAAAAAAAACCTCCAGGATGAGAAAAGGAATGTTTTCAAAATGTACATTTGATATGGAATTCTTTAATTATGGAGTCTGCTCCTTAAGTCAAACTGCATTCGATCTAATTAGTAAGCTTAGATCTCACCTTCGTACTGAACTTTAAACTCGCTGAAGCCAATTAAGAACTATTTAAATGAATATTAAAAGGATTCCTGTGATCATTTCTGACATGAGAGAAAACATGCTTTTCAGGGGGAAAAAAAAGGGGGTTTACACAGCATGCCTGCATCTCACAAAATATTTGAATTGAGCCTTGTATTTAATCCATGCCTCCCATTCTGAAACTCTGCCATCCAGTGCATTTCCTAAGCTCTTTCACGACCAGGACCCTTCTTTGGTCCCATCTGTCCTGAGCTCCGTTTTAAGTGCACTCAGAGCGATCTGTTTTCAGTAACTTATTAAGAGGAACTGCATGGCACACACCCTCTGCCTCCATTTGGATAAACCACTGGTTTAAGCACATGCAGTTTCATATCCATGGAAGCCGGAATTAAAAGGGAAAATCTTAGCAATTTCCTTTTTGATAAAGCGAAGCAAACCGAGTTCAGGTAAATGCATATTCTTTCTAAGTCCATGCCTCGAAATAGGTCTTGGTTTGGTTTTGTTTGTTTGTTTGTTTGTTTGTTTATTTGCTTGTTTTTCTTTTTTTCTTTTAGTAACTTATTGTTTTCTTATGAAATCAAGTGTTCCCATGAAATGCTGTTACAATTAACACCACTAAATGTGTGAGGTCACACTCAGGAAATTGTCACAGTCTAATCATACCAATGAGCCACTTAACTCATGTTTACTAATTCAATTTATCTTCATTTCGAGCTGTGTGGACTGATCGACTGCCATCATTAGAAATAACAAAACTCAACACTGGAGGAAGACACAGACCTACTCATGCCGTGGCTTCTCCCAAGACCACACACCGCTGCCTACACTGGGAGTGCCTGCAAGTGAGGGACTGACTCCCTGGCAAGAAGGACTAACAAGTCATGGCTTTGGAAGCAAAAGAGTTCAGCTGTAATCACTGAAGTGGACACACCAGGAGGGACAAAAGAAATGTCTCTATAGAAATCACAACACTAAGGGCCAGTCCAAGCAGGGCATTCTATCAAAGTCGCCAGAAACATATTGGAAAATGTAAAACAAAATGTATGTTCTCCTAATGTACAGCTCATTGTTAAGCATTAAAGAGACGATAGATAGATAGATAGATAGATAGATAGATAGATAGATAGATAGATAGATAGATAGATAGATATAGATAGATGATAGATTAAATGGATAGGTGATAGAAGGATGGATGGATGATGGATGGATGGATTAGATGGATAGATGGATGGATAGATGAACAGATAGGTAAATTGATAGATACATAAAGTGGATAGATAGATGGATAGATAGATAGATACATAGATAGATAGATAGATAGATAGATAGATAGATAGATAGATAGATAGATAGATAGGTAAATGGATAGATAGATGACAAAAATTGATAGATACATAAAGTGGATAGATAGATTGGATAGATGGATAGATAGATAGATAGATAGATAGATAGATAGATAGATAGGTAAATGGATAGATAGATGACAAATGGATAGATAGATGGATGGGTAGGTGATAGATGATAGATTGATAGGTGATAGCAATTTCAGAACAAACATACTAACTAACCAAGAAAGCTTAGCAAGTCACACTGACAAGAAATAAGATGTTAGCAGCAGCGATTCCTGACTGTTCATCAGGAGTTCCTTTGCAAAACTCACAGGATTAGAGATGGCATTATCAAGACTTTAACAACCATCAGGCTGTATTTGACCTGTTACAACTGATAGTCAAACAAAACCCACATGATGGGCTTTGAAAAGTTGAACCACCCTTGGAAACTTTAAAGGGCTGGCTGTGCATCCAATTTTTTAAAAGGGCCACATTTTTATGTCTGTGTCTAACTTGAGGATTTAGCTACCTTTCAGACTTCATTTTTTTAAAAATGTGGTCAGCTAACAGAAATCTTATGGTTTATAGTGTCCACAATATCATAGATATCTAATAACAAAATTTATTTATTTTTTTAAATGTTGGTGGGAAAGAAGAAGAACCACCAATTTTTCTGAGACTAGGAGACGTGTGAGCAAAAACCAATAAGAACAAAGGATTAGAATTTCTCACAATGATTAATGCTGTCACCTCGCAGAATCCCCTTAGACAGACCCCAGCTACCGGCAGTGTGCCCAGCACAGTTGACTATTACTAGGCAGTAATGCACCCACTTTGTAGGACTCAAGCCTTCTTAGCCACTGACCACTTAGTGAAGTATAGAGTAGGTGAGACTTCAATGACACCAGGCTGCTTTGGTGAATAGAAATTATGCTAATGGGGATTTCTGCACAGATTTGCTTGATAAGAATCATTTTTGTATATAAGGATAGATGCTTAAAAATCTTCATGGCCAGGGTTTGGGGTCAGGGTTTGACTTCTGAAGCAAAAGATTCCTGTCACTCATGGGACCTCCAGTTAAGCACTATCATAGCAATATAACAAAAGTCAGAGACTGGGCCTTTCAGTTAAGTATAACTTATGGAGGAAGCAAGAGTAGAACAAACCAATGATTTGGAGGGGGAGAGCCACTTGGAACACCAGCAATGACAGAAATCCACCTGCAATGCTTTAAAACAGAAAGGCTTCATCATCATCATCATCTTCTTTTTTTTTTTTTTTTAATATGAAGGAGGACCTAAATATGTGGTCCCTGACTGAATTCACTGAATCCCTCAATTGCATCAGATGCTGAAAATATTACCACTACTCGTCCCTGTGGAGAGACCACACATCGCCATCCCAGAGGCCAAGAGACAGTGGGGAGACAAGGTGCTATCCTGAAAGTCCCCAGTTTTCATTAAGGGATAAAATGATGTTTTTGTGGACTTTGAACTTTTGTGTGTCATATGAAGTTTAGGAAGGCTGCCAGAGAGAGTCACCCAAATCTAGGTTGCTGCTTTGTATTCTACTTAAGTAATCCTGGGGATGGGCTCATAGCCCGTGTGAGGTTTGAGACACTGGGAGTGAGCGCCTATGCCTAAGCCCAAGCTGCCTCAGGGGATTCTCAAGGCTGAAGGAATGGGACTTTAAGAAGGCAGGTCCTTCTGAGCCTGGCCAATCACCAGCTAGAGAGGGATGTCTCCCTAGCCCCAAAATTAGTGCTGGGTAAGAAGGAAGAAGGCGATGTGTATGTGCAAGCACATGTGTGAGCTCGCCCGCTGTATAGTGTCAGAGCAGAGTTAACAGATGTGACAGCCTCAGCCTCTTTCCTAAGCTCCTTGTAAACACACCCAGAGGGTAACACACAATGGCCATATCCAGTGAATAATAAAGTAAAATTAAATTATGACATGCCTCCACCATAGCAACAACGCCCATTGGCTCTCACGGGGAAAGTCCTGCCAAGGTTCCTGCCACAACGTGGAGACGGGAATGCGCGCACATTAGCCCCAGATGGAGAGCATGTGGCAACTGCCTGCCTGGAGCAGACTGGGAGACTGGTTTTGAATGCAAGCAAGCATCTTGGAACAGTCTGGACTGCGGGTTGTTTTGTCAAAACCGTCTTGTTTTTGTCTAGCACATCTCTCTTCAAGGAAGCTTAGGAGAGACTGCTTCTCATACCCAAAGACGGCCACACATGACAGCAGCCCCATGGTACAGACAGAAAACAAACAAGCTCAGAGGACATGGAAGAACTGATCTAATGATGGCTGGTCAGTAGTTTTAGCGAATGAATGAAGAAGAGGAGGGGAGGGAAGAGAGGGAAAAAAAGACAAAGAGGAAAAAGATAGGGAGGGAAAGGAAGAAGATCGGAAACAGGAGGAAGAAAGGAAGAAAACGCCATCGAGCCTGCCTCAGACCTCTCAGGCTCCCTCTTGTACCCTTCCCTTAAGGATGTCCGGTTTGTTCACCCTGTCTGAATATGTCACCCAGCCAGACTCCCCACACTAATGCTAAGGCAATAAATGAACTGAGGGCAGCTCAGTGGGCTCAGGACCTTGAAAGTCAGCATCGTCACATAGCCAGCTAACCCCAAAGCTCAGCTCCCCTGGAAACACGAATGAAAACCTGCCTTACCTCTACACTGGGGGATGTAACACAAGCTTTAAATCGCATTTAAAAAAAAAAATCTAAGTGTTATGCTATGCTGTCAAGTTATCTATCATGAGGTGCTATGGAGATTAGAGTGCAGGAGCTCTGTGTCAGAAATCACCCTCCATTTCTTTTCAGAGTCTATCCTAACTCAGAGAGCTCTTGGCTTTTTTTTTTTTCCCTTCTGTAGCCCACTCACTTGGCAAGATTAGTCTGCAACTGGGACACACACACACAAAATATTATCATCACTTGGGTAGTATGTATAAATATCAATATTGATTTGGATTTTGTCTCTTTAAAAGATTTATTTTGGATTATTTAAATATTTATGTGAAGAAGTATTCTGTGAGTGCATCTGGTACCTGAAGAGGTCACAAGAGAGCATCAGATCCCTGTACCTGGGGGTCCTGAGGAGCCTTGGGCAGGTGCTGGGTCCTCTGTAAGTACAGTGTTACTTTTAACCACTGAGCCATCTGCCCAGCCCTCCCCCCCCCCCCGGAAGTTATCTCTTTGACTCAATGCTTAGCTTAGCCCATGTTACGTTTGCACATTTGCTTCTAGGTTTTATAAGCGACGAGGTAAATGCCTGGCATGGATACACAACATTTTTAGCTGTTTTCCCAAGTATAAATTAGGTAAAATATACAGATGCTTAGGGGTCAAGAGCCAGCAACCAGACTCCACTTTGCCTTCACTATAATTTTGAGGCAGCCAAGCTTGTCAGAAAAAGCACTTTTGCAACCAATGAGGTATGTAAGTTTAAAACATGCTTACTGCTGTGCCAAGTATAAATATAC
This sequence comes from Mus musculus, assembly GCF_000001635.26. Lineage (NCBI taxonomy): Eukaryota > Metazoa > Chordata > Mammalia > Rodentia > Muridae > Mus > Mus musculus. The sequence goes on along the minus strand of NC_000085.6, from coordinate 55,879,332 downwards.
AGAACTAGTTAAGCACTGGTTAAATGCTAAAAAAAGAGAAAAAAAAGCAAGAATTTATACCTAAAAACACCACTACTGGAATATTGGGGAGGGGAGATCCTAAAAGAGGAAAAGGAAGAGTGAGAGGCACTGGAGGTGGGAGAGGGCACAAGCAATGACTTCTGGGTAGACAATATCTTAGCATTGAGATTGCAAATTCTTTAAATACAACTCCTAAAACCGACTTCTTTAAAAAAACAATTATTCACACAGTGACGGGTTCATGAAAAAGGCTTGAGAACCTAGAAGGACAACTGAAAGACCACTGTCATCTGAAGAGACACCAGGCTTTTCCAAAGACAACCCTATAGAGGGCCATAAGAAATAAGAATTGATTTTTCTAAGAGAAGGGCTTCTTAAAGCCAGGGGAAGAAGCCAAGAATTACCATGCTTGTTAAGCAAATGTGTTTAATGTTTCCTGACATGTCTTCATTGGTTTTAACAACTGGCCCTTCTAAGCTTACAGCAAAGCCACTTTCTATGATGGTTTATCAGCATCGTCAAGAAAGAGCCATTTTTGAAAAGACTTCTTTTGATTCCACATTCCATCAGAACCATGGTTTAGGTAGAACGTTAAAATTATCAAGTGAATCGCATAAAACGACGCCACGTTCAAAACCAGTGAGTGACACGGCAGTTTGTTCTTACACGGGAGCTGGTTGAGAGTTTCCGCTTACAATGCTTAAGCCCTACATGGCTCTCTGCAAGGAAACTGGACATATGATGACCTTTTTGTACGCGTGTAGTCTGAATCTTGTATCATTTCCGGGATGTGAACACCTCTACTGTTCCTAATTTAAAAAAGGCAAAATTGAGGTCGCCAACAATATAGCCCCAAGACTCTAAGCTAACACAGTAAGTGAAGACTCCATGTTTGAACTCAAGCACTTCCTAGCTGCTCTTCCTAACCGTGTGTCTGCATCCCTGTCAGCCAACACAACCTGGCAGAGGGCTGCAGTGCAAAATGCCTGCGTGGCAATTCTAAAGCTAGGAGCTTCTATTGAACGCGCTGTGTTAAGTGATCTGTGCACACATGTAAACTTTTGGCAGGGATCATAGCAGGTCCTTTACTAACCGAGGGGACAGTTGGCAGGTATGGTACTGCAATTAATACAGATAAACCATCAATAGCCTATCTGCCTTTTGATTTTTAAATAAACAAAGGCTGAATGCTGTAATTAAGATCAGAAGTCCTCTGAAGGCCATATGGCCAAAGGGGAGCCGAATGTAAAGCCACCAGCAGGAATCAGGGAGTTTTTCGACTCCTAAGGAGGAAGAAGGGATTTTTAACAAATGTTTTCTCCCCTGGGACCTGGAGGACAAGTGACCTCCCTGCAGAAATGAGGTCTGGGGATCAAGACAGGAAAAAAAAAAAGGTACAATCTAGGTAGGAGCAGGAAAGGACCTGGTAAGCTGATGTTTGTAGGAAATACCACATGCATCCTGCAGGGGGCACACTGTGGCGTGTCCAGCCTAAGAGGACCTTGCCTGGCTTTTCTGAGGCCTGGTGCTTAGGGGACAATCCAACCCTGCAAATGCTGTGCAGTCGGCACAGTGGCTGGGCACACTGATGCCCGGGGGTCCCCAGAGTCTACTCCGTAATGCTTGGGAAACAATGACATCTCTATACCCACAATGGTCTCAGTGTGGGCCCCTCCTCCCACAATGGCCCCTTTCAATCCCCCACCATGAGCAATTGCCCCAAGTTTAACAGCCTGTGTTAGGGGGGCACCAGGCACAAAAGGAGGTGCTTCCAGGTTCAGTGAACATTTTACATCCATTCATCAGGGAAAAGACAAAAGCGACTCCCCACTTCACCTCAGGCAGGGCATCTACCCTACCAAAGAGCAACCTTTGTGTGACTGGGGGGCGGGGGGTGTCAGGGAACGCACTGTTTAAGGATGGTTGTGCAAACATGCTTTTGGATTATTTTTGTCTCCAACTAAAGGCATCTACATAAAAATGGGGTCCTTTTGTCACATAGGAAGGACCAAGCTGGACTTTGCGGGGGGGGGGGGGGGGGGGCAAAAGGCGTAAAAGCGTCCAAATAAAGATGGAAAAGGCTAGAGGCGGGGGCTCTAAATTACACTCTGGAATCTTTATTAGGAAAGTGGGCCATGTTTTCCTTTCCTTTACATTTTTATTGGGATTCACTGCGACTTTTATTACAGAATCTAGTGTTGGCTTTGTATACTGGCTTTAATTACTGAGTACCCTGCCAGCCACTCTTGACCAACACAGGCTGCTATGGGAAGCTTTCTCAGGACCCAAGCCTGCCTCTCCTCCTTGCAAGAGGAATCTGTTGGTGTCTTGACTCCACCAGTCAACAGTCAGTATTGCACTAGTTGATGAATGAGGCCTCAACTTAGTTGGTTACTTGAGTTACTTTGGGGACAGCTACAGAGCATACAAAGTGCTAATATTTGAAATAGTCTAAGTCATCCTTCCCTCTCAGAGTGACACCCACCCACCCCTTTACCCTGCCAAGCTGGATTAGTCATACTAAACATAGTCTGCTCCCAACCAACTCTTCAAGCTTTGGCAAGCAGGGCCCAGCTGACATTCCCGGCCCAGTTTAACATTACATAATGAGGACTTCTCTCTCCTTGTGGGCCACAAGTCAAAACAAACTTGCTGAACTCAACCCAGGGCATCAGCCTGCTTCCTGGTTACAAGACACGGGACTCTTAAGAGCAGAGTAGAGCTGTAAAAACCACCAGTGAACTCCAACGTGGTCAACAGCCTCTCAGCCAACTTGGTGATCTCTCTCCTACTTCCTCTCCCTGATGCTGGGGGTGAAAACTGTTCCAAAGAGTCCTTTTTCAGATCTCTGAGATGTTAACAAATCCCAGAAAGCATCACCCTAAAAGAATTCCCAAACACTAGGCCTTGGGGAAAGACAGAAGCAAGAACAAACTAATGTCCATCTCGTATAAATGGTAAGGGTGTGGTTTCTGTAGCCTGAAGCTCACAGCAATGCTCCTGTTTCAGCCTCCTGGGTGCTGGCCTTACAGGCATGAGGCAGCCTGTATGATAGGTTCAGCTAAGTGTTGCTAAAAGCACAGTCGTTGCTTGCAAGATTTCTAGTATTCCTTATGGAAAAGTCCTAGGCTCCTGCTTCCCGGTCTCCTTTCAGCAGAAATGCTTGGATTAAAATCCTCATGAGCATGGAAGCCCCTGAGGATCCCGGGCACCCAAGAAAAGTCATGATTTCCAGAGAGAAATATGTGACTTCACACCAGACACTGGATTCCACACATTTATCCACAGAGGACTTTTGGCTTCTGCACAGAACTTGGGTACTACTGAATGACATTCGAGTGTGCGGAGAACTGGGAGTGGCCGGGTCGGGTGGGAAGAGACGAGCAGGAAGGTGGATTTCTGCTGTGGGATGCTATGTGACCTGGTAACAAAGCCTGGGAGTCTTACAGCCCATTTGCTCTATCTGGGTCTCAGTTTTCAAAGTTTAGAAAGAGGCTGACAGAGTAGGGTCCTGTTGTGAGTCACCACTTAGCAATCTCCAGCGACTACTGTGAACAAGTTAAAATTACTCTGGCTATGGTTATCCACTCAAAAGCCTGTGCTTTTAGGTCACTGGCCCATTCCCTTGTCTTGAGTTATTTTATCATCTTTTCCTAGGAGTCCAGGCCCAACAAATCGCACACCAAACCTGTTGGGTAACATTCAATTTAGTACTATCTCTCTGCTATCTGTTTATGCACAGGGCAGGCCCTGATCGTCTCCCCGAAGCATCTTTTCTCTTTTAATCCTGGAGACAACATTTTTTTAAGTGACTGAGAATAGTTATTACAAAACCGATGACTAAGGCCTCATAGATAGCCCTCCCTGATGTGATTGGATCCTTGTGACCAATCACCTCCAATCCCCTGCTTTCTAAGAGCATATGAGGCCAGAATGCTCTGCTTACCACCTCATAGGTCTGCTTCTGATAGGCAGGTATGCGCCTGGATCAGTGTGGGCTAAGAGGGGAGGAGCAAAGATTTGGTGTTAAAGAGGCAAGAGTGGACATGGAGTCAGAAACCACTAGATTGGGAAGGTGGTTCAGTAAGACCGGGGCCAAAAGAACCATGGTTGCTGCAGAAGTGTAGATTTGGAGAGGCAGAGAAATGGGCCTTGTGGTAACCAGACTCTGTTCAGAACCATTGTCCTGATAATTCCCAAAAACCTGAAGGGGAGCTTGCTCGCTCACTTCAATGCAGCTTTGTCTGGCAGCTTCACCACCAAAACTACTCACACTGAGCCAGTTCACACTAAGCCAGTTCACACTGAGCCAGTTCACACTGAGCCAGTTCACACTGAACCCATTCACATGGGGGGAGTGGGGGGAGGAGGAGTCTGACTACCACAGAGCTCAGAATCCTAGAAGCTGATAGGGTGTTCCTTCTGGCAATTACCCCAGACAGGAGCAGCCTCAGAGCAACGAAGAACTGAACTCAGTCTAAGGCTTCCAGCTAGAATCCCTTCTGCTCACATCCTTCTCTTCAGGATAGAATCGTACCCATGACTGGAGTGCTAAATGACATCCCAGGAACTAGAGTCTTCCCTGGGGCTGCAATCCCTGTCACACACATCCCTCTGTCGTGTGGATTTTTTTTTTTTAATTTACAGATTCACATCCACACTTGTGAGGAGGTCTAGCCTAGACAAGCAGGATCTAAAGAGCCACCGGTGCCTTGTGTCCCCATGAGCCCTATGCCTTCTTATGTACCTAAGTCCTCATCTACCAAGCTCCAACAGTACTGTTCCATGTGCCTAAGAATCTGATGAGGGAACCAGGCCCCAGACAGCCAGAAGGATAGAATAGTCGCCCAAGCTTTCAAATCATGTAGGTGAATCCCCAATCTCTGGGGCAGTCAGGAAAAAAATCTTGGTGTTAGAAACACCAAACTAAGTTTTATAGGCACCCTGGCATATGTATTTGTAAGCCGTCTGTAAGACCATCAGGGCACTGTGTTTTTTGATCTACAATTGTAGAGTCACTATGCAACACCATGGGGAAAAATCACCCCTGTAGGGGAAAAATCATTTCTTATATAGTGACCTGAAAGGAAACAGTAAGAAATGATAGACTTGTAGATTCAATGAGTGTTGCCTAAGACTCCCCCCACCCCATCCCACCTCTGCCCACCTACCCCACTCACCCTGCCCCTGCCCCTGCCCCTGTCTCTTGATACCCTCCCTAGTATCCAGATGAAAAGTATTAAGTTCAGGCATTGCTCCACAAAGGGATCTTGGCCTATGGAGATGAGAAGAAGAGCATAAAAAAATGTGCTTGCCAACAAAGCGTAAACTTAAACAAGTCAGGATGGCACGATGAGGCTACCCCACCGGAGTCATCGCAGACTGGAATCAAACCAATGTGGCTCAGGGTGCCCTGGGGAGCCCAGTGTCCTCCAGAGGGATGTTCCTCCATCTCTCAGGAGGATGATGAAGTCAACAGTCATCCCCCTGCCCATGTGACTACATAGAGGGACAGGGGAGGTGTGGGCAGGGGGCGTTCATCAGATAACACATGTGGCTGGCCAGAATGATTCAACTCAGACTCTAGCCATTCCCATGGGTAAGTGGAGCCACGGACGTGCACTGAGTTGGTCAAAAGCACAGCCCTAAGGAATCCAGAGCACAGAGGTTTGGCTTGCTGCGGCCTCAGTGATTTGGTCCATACAATGGGACACATTGAGGCAGGGCCAAGAGCAGCCCCTCCTCTTCCCTCTCCTCATAGCCACCACCTCGAGGACTGGAACACAGCCCTATAAAGGACCACACACTGTGCAGTATGGGCTATGAGCTCTGAATGCTCACGCCCACACGGAACACATACCATTAATCAGTACAGAAAATATGGCCTTCCTCCCAGAGTCATCTTGGGCACTAGATTCCCTTCCTATGAGCAACCATCTTCATCTTGAACCAGGCAAAAAAAGGAGTTAGAGACTGAGAACCTCCCCTCCCTTCCCCCTCCCTGACATTCACATGTCCAAAGCTCCCTCCAAAATACTTTCAGCCTTAAGCCCCATTTTAATCATTCCACCAAGAAGACTTCTTCTTCTTCCCTCTTTCTCTCTTAACTTGTGGGAGCCAAGCAATTTTTTACTGTGGGTGGTAACAAGAGTTGAACTGTTTCTAATTATTTAAAAAACAAAACCATACACACAAAACAAAACAAAACTCTCTGCTGCCAATTGCTGAGAGACTCAGAAGCCACAACTTCCGGCACAGGGACCGCTCTCCCAACCTCCTGTCCCAATGGGCCTAGGCCAGAATGTCTGGAGAGCATGTGTGGCTCTTCTTCTATAGCTCAACTTGATACATGTCGCAGGGCAGAAGGGGCTCGGCAGTGGGGAGGTGGGCACCCTGCCTTGGAAAACATCTGAAGCCCCTGGTTTTGACTCCCCGGGTCCCTACAATTACTTTCAATGGAACCGGAGACAAATCATTAAAATAAAATAAAATAATAAAATAAAATAAAAGCCATGTTAGTGTTCTCTTTGTGAAAAATAGTTGCTTCTGACTGGGAGGATCAAATGAGAATTATACAGAAAGGGCCTATGGGTGACTGTTTGGGGATTTTGAAGAGGTGGGGCCTTGTTCCATGCTGGCTCTGATCTCTTCATGTTTCAAGTGACCCTTCCACCTAAGCCTCCAAGGCACTGGGGCTAAAGTTGCAGGCCATCTACCTCAAGATGCCAGATGTCCACATAGAATAGGGAGTGTAAATATCAAGTCCTCTCACTGCCCACAAGGAACAGAGTTCAGTGAAAGGATACAGACGTTGGCCTGTGTCTACATCCATCACCTATTTGCTCTGCTCTTTTGACAAATAGAGGCAGGGACAGGAATTTTCCAGATTCACAGATACAAAGACTTAGGGTTCACTGGGCTCTATCAGGTACAGGTGGTCACTCTGACAGCCTCTGGCAAGGTCAAGGTTAACTCGAAGTGGTGACCCGTGCTCTCAGTTACCCATAAAATAGATGCCACCAGCCACAGGCAGGAACTCATACCACATGCTCTCGTATTAAGGGTAACCCGTGCCCTTTTGCAATGGGCCTGCATGAATTATAACCCAACTGGAGCAGGCGAGGCAGCGTGCACCTGCATTCCCAATCTTTGAGAGCTGAGGCAGGGGGATCTTAAATACGATGCCAACCCGGCTTACATAACGTGTGTAAAACTTAGTGCTTTTATTATTAAATTCAAGCAACATATGGTTGCTTTTTATGAAAAGAAAACCCACTGAGAAAATATCCAACTGAAAGAGTCAAAGGTAAGGAAGGGCTTTTTTTTTTACTCCCCTGTGGCTGACCTGGAGCTGGGATTATGATTCTGTGGTCCTGTTCCATGCACACCCCAAAAGATCCAGTATAATCCTCCAGGGATCAACTTCCACTTGTTACTCCAGTTGTCAATCATACCCAGCGGCTTCAAGTGCAGCCAGCCAGTTTTGTTAATGGAATCCAAAACCCATCACCTTTCAGCTGGGAGGGTGAAAGGATCCTTTAGTGTTTTTCTAAAGCAAATATTTAGTGCTTTTATCTTTTCCTGCCCTAACATGTAATCTGTCACCCAAATGGGGGAGGAGGGGCCCCCTCATGTGTGTGTTTATGGAAATAACATCACATTCCCAAACCCCCAATGTCAGTCAGACAGACAGCAAAACAAATGGCATAGCTGATCTCGCTCTGACTGCTTGCCAGACAGATGACAACCAAGGCGGGATAGAGTGCCACACCTGGTTTCTTAAAGTGCCCACATCAACCCAGTCAGGAGCCAAAGGTGTGTCTCTGGGCTGATGGATTTGTCCCTCGCTAGCACCCATATTTTTGTTGGCTTGTTTTGAGAATTTTGTTTTTAAATGCTGTTCATTCTGCCATCTCAAAGGCCTTCTTCCCTACAAGACCTGCACCTTGGCTGTGCTCCTCAGCACCCACCCTTCTCTTTGGCTAGAACTCATGGGTGTTTTGAGCCCACCACCCTCTCCAAGACACCACAAGTCGGGATGAGAGAAGCTGACTGGCTTGTATAGACTATGAATGGTCCACGTGCCTTTCCCTGCTTCTAAAGAGGGGGTTAGAGGTAGAAGGGCTAACAACCTGGATGCCTTCTTTCCGCTTCTCTCCAATCTCTGCTTCCTGCCTGGGTCACTGCGCATACCTCTCCGTTGGCTGCAGTGGCGGCTCTCCAAGTAATTACAAAGACAGGAATTAGATTGCACAAGCGTTTACATGTGTGCGGCTGCTGTTACCTTCCCCAGCCAAATGCATCATCTTCAGTTCACTCGAGTGTGACACCCTGAGCCGAGGCCTTTTCAGGTCACCTCTCCTCACATCCCAAGAGGAAGACAGGCACACCAATGCGCTCCTCCCTGCCTTCCACTTCTCCTACCCTCTGCACGGCTGGAGGAGCAACAGCTAAGCTTCCCCAGACGTGCATCGGCTTGCTGGGGATCCTGGGTGGGGACACCGTTCTGCTTTCATCTAGCTAATGGGACCAGGGAGATCGCCCGAGAGAACCAGGCTTAGGTCAACAAATCTACAGATTGTGCTCCATCTTCACTTAAGATGCCATGCCCAAATTTTGGCATCTACAACATGGCCAAAATAACAGATAATTCAGCCCAGGACGCTCTAAAGATTGTCTCACTCCCCCCTGGTGCCTCTGTGGGTAGTAACTGGGTGTCAGCCTCACCCTCACTACCGCCTTAGCTTGAGTTCTCCTAAGTCCATAAGGTGGTCCAAAGCACTCTGCAGTGCAGGAAAGAACATCGCATAATGAAAAGCAGTAAAGGCCAGGGGAGGTGCACCAGTGTCCAAGAAGCAACAGACAAAGCGGGGGCGGGGGGGAGGGGTTCCCTCCTCTGTGTCCAAGAAGGCCTAGAAATGGGGCAGAGTAGAAACTGACATCCATAGCTCAGCATGAGTTTCTGAACAGGGTGCAGCACACGGAATCAACACTCCTTCCAAATAAAAGCATGGGTGGGAGAAGGCTGCGCAGACAAAGCCCTACAAGCATTAACACTCGAGTGTGATCCCCAGAATCCAATGGCCAGCTGGCCAGCCTTCCCCAGTAGTCCCAGGTTAGTAAGGGAGCAAGTCTTTTAAAGGAAGAAAATGGAAGGAGAGGGGAAGATACCTGAATCTGATTCACCAGAGATTCTTGTCCTGTGAACTCCACATGCACTAGAATACGTGTACATACACAGATACACACACACACACAGGGAACATCTTAAAGACAATACCCACATACCCTGTGTCCATATAAGGTTCTCTAGTAAGAATAGGAAGACACGGTCTGTGTTCTGGTCATGAGCTGGGGAAAATAATAGGAACTTATAGGAAAACTCACAGAGGTAGGCCAAAATAAATAAACAAAACTCACTTTTATTGTAGTTTTATATAACTATGTATAATGATTTGCTAATCCCACATCTCCAAAGAAACTTGGTCTTACAACTTTAAATCAAGTGTACAAAGTGAGTAGGGACGGGGAGGAGACCGTTCCTGGAGGCCCAATCAGGGCAGACCACAGAGAGGAAGTCCAGGGCAACCAGGCTTGAGGACATTTTGCTGTCCTAAAAGGGCAGGACCAAAATGGGGAGGGGGTGTCCCATTCTTCTTGGGTGCAAACAAAACATATATCATAAAGGCCACAAGCCTTTCCCCAGACACCACATCCCTGCCTAGCAGAAGGATGGACAGAAGTGGCTCATCTTTCCTTTAAGGCCTCCATGCTTCTGAAATCACCCTCCCAAAGGACACCCACCTTTCCCAGGGGTTCTCAGGAAAGTGACGTGGAGAAACAACTGTGTCCTGGAGACAGTCACACAACTACAGGTGATTACAATTTTATTCTACTTTCTAGTCAAGGGCGTGTTTCTCTGGGACAAGGAGACTTCTCAACACACACACACACACACACACACACACACACACACACACACACACACCCTAAACAGAGGCCTTCCAGGATCCCAGTGGGCAGAACAAAGAATGAAAAGACACTGGCTGGATGCCTCCAGGGCCCACCTGCCCCAACCCTGTGGAGCAAGTTTACCGCCAAGTCATCTCTTACCAAACCTGGTTCTGACTCTAGCACCAAGGACAGGATTTCCATGTGGGGCCCACACAGCTTGCTTGTCTGAAAGACCAGCACAGTGAGTGAATGGACTAGGCCTGCGAGTATCTCTTGGTTACCCCAAGTTCTTGCTTTTCTTGGGTTTCATTTTTCTTTCTCCAATATCTTCATTTTTTTCCCCCTGTACTTCCTTCTGGGAGTAACTGTCTTTTTAAAAAAAAAAAAACAAAAACAGAAACTTTTTGAGTGCATGCACACACACACACACACACACACACACACACACACACACACACACACACATCTCTCAGAGAAAGTCTTTGCTCTCCTGGGGCAGTGGCCATAAAGGCTAGAAATGGTCATACTCTGTGTACTCAGACAAGCACACACCCAAGGGTGTTTCAACAGAATGGCAAACTTTGGCTGTACAAAGGCCACCTCATTCCTTATTCTCAGCCCAAGTAGAGGTGGCCAGATGGAGACCAGGACAGGGTAACCAAAACTCTAACCGGACTTCATCAAGAGACATGTGGCTTCTACCGCACTACCGAAACACTGAAAACAAATTGTGGGACGGTGGGAGGGGGGGGGTGGGGGTGGGGCCTGGGAATGGCTCGGTCAGTGAAATACTTGGGGCACAAGCATGAGGACTTGAATTCAAATCCTCAACACACATATCAAAGTCCTGCACTGTAGTACACATCTGTAATCCCAGAACTGGGGTGGCAAGGATGGGCAGATTTCCCGATTCTTGATGCCCAGATACTCTGAACAACCACTAAACTTCAGGCTCAGTGAGAGACTCTGAAAAATAAGGCGACAACTAGAAGAGACACCAAGGATGGCTTCTGACCTCTTCAGCACATATAAACCTACACTTTACCAACAGGTATACAGCACTCACGCACCCACACCCACACCCACAACAGCTGTGTTCTTAAAAATGCAAACAGGCTTGAAACGGCCTTTCAGACCCATGGCAGAGGAAGTAGAAGGTCTGAGTGAAGGGCAGAGGCTGACCAAGCTCCTTTTATAGGTTCTTGCTCAACTAGTAGCCAAGACAATAAATGCCTTTCAAATGAGGTTCACAGGACACAGGAGGGAGGAGGTGTGGCAAGTAAGAGCTTTCACTCTGTCACACTGCTGTACCGCCCTCCATACAAAAGAAACTCATTCCAGGGTAGGCATGGTTTCCCCTCCATGTCCAAGTCCAGGATGTCTACTCCTCTGACATCACTAAAGAGACTGATAACAGCAAAGGTTTCAGAACCAGAGATACCACACTAGAAAGTGGTAGAGGAAAGGAGGGGGGTAGCAGGAGAGGGATAGGGGAGGGAGAGAGATTGGTAAATGATGTTAGAGCCTTGTAAAGCCATTTCCCACCCAGGTACTGTTTTTTATTTGAGGGAGGCCCTACAAGGAACAGAGGATTTTAAGGATGATCTGCACTCTCTCTTGATGCAGTCTAGCCCATGAAAAATCAATCTGTCACTGCACAGAATTATAAAAGAGGAAGCAAGCTGTCACCTACAGAAGGGCTTGAGTCTTATCTATTAATGATCTGTGTCAGGAATGGGGAGAAAAATGTGTGGCTAGCATAGAAGGGGAAAACGGAAGCAGGCATTGAGTTCGAGCCAGGCTGTCCTGTGGGGTAGGGTCAGCTGGACCTCCAAGGCTTCACACGAGGCAGAAGAACCAGCCAGCTGCCACAGATGAATTCTTGGCATGAGCATCCCACACAGCAGCCCTTCCTATCTCATAGACCAGCTCACAGGGTCGGAGACTAGTTTCAGAGGCAGCAATAATGTTGACGGTGATATAAGTTTTTCAGTCTAAGGGATGACAGATAACATGGAGCAGAGGGTGTGGTCAGTGGCCACTGAGTATCAGGTGAGTGGAGTGGAGTTTCATCAGAACGTCACCTTGCTGAGGCATGAGAAGTCCCCAGGTGGGACTTGAGAGCCATGTACTCATTTAGCCTAGAAGAATACGGTGAAGGGACTATATGGATGCAGGGGGGCGGGGCGGGGGAGGGTGTTGATGTTTAATTTTTGAATAGAAGGATTCTGAGTTGTACAAGAAAACCACAGCTCATACATTTGGAGGAGCGGGCACATCATAGAATATTCCAGAATCTCCAGTACTTCTAACACACACATCTGCCAAGCGTCCTATTGCAGTGGGATATAGAGAACCTTGTTTGCTTGGCGCAATGGTAAATGACCTCCGCCTCTAGAATGGGCATCTAGGAGCCATTAGAAGTCCTCCCCTTGCATGCACAGAAAACCATTTTACAACTAAGAGCTGCAACAACATGAGCCCACCTATGACTCTAGAGGCACAGCTTCGGAGCTCTGGAAGTTCATACAAGTTCATCCAAATACAAGCTTTGCCTTTGGGGGTGCATTCGACGTTGTTGCTCAGGCTGCTTCTAATTAGGGCTGAGCTACATTTTCATTTAATTTTATCACTATTATTTTTTAGCTAAATGCTTGATAACCTGGAGTTATAACACAGGGATTTATATAAATTAACATACACACACACACACACACACACACACACACACACACAAGCGCGTCTTCCCTTCTAATATATACTGTGAATAAACATTCATTTTTCATATATGGCTGAAATATAAAGAACTAGGGAAATTAAGTAATATCTATATTCGTTTTAAATGACGAACAAGCAAAAATAAGGCTGGCTGTGCTGCCACGCTCTTTAGAAATCAGACACATAAGAAGCCACAGACTTATAGGATGTGGTCTAATAAACCTAAGAAAAGTTTCATTTCCTCTCTCTGCACTGGTCAACTCCCTGTCTCCACGGCTAGCTTTGCATACTGAGCCAAAGTGTCTTTCTCCTTTACATCTGTAGATCGAGAGGCTGGTGAGTGTAGTCCCTACTTTGGCCCTTTCTGAAAACACACATCAAAAAGTGAAATCAAAACAGGCCCAATGCTAGGCAAAGGGCAAGCCAACCAAGAGTAACAACAGAGACTGAAGCATCAGACCAAGTGTGCCATCTTGCGGATCTCCAGACAGTGGACTAGAAGAAGTTTCGAGAGCCTCTGGAGAGGAAGGAAACGGGGAAGGATAGAGGGGTTCTGACAAAGAACGATTTAAGAAGTGTGTGTGCAAGTATTCAGTAGCCAAGGTGGTGACTCAGCAGTTACAGGAAGCCCCTCTTATCTGCAGGCAGTTATGCCGTGTCACACCCTATTACTGTCACTATTGTCGGTGCTAACAGCCACCATGCGGCAAGCTTGTGTGGCCAGCTTTGAGCTGTCCACAAATAGCTAACTAGGAAGACGTGACTCAAGCCTGCCCAGGTGGCTATTGACTTTCTTAGTCATATTTACTCAACCCATCTATCTACAGGATTCTCTCAATTGAGGAAGAGATAGATGGCAAAGGTTAAGACCTCAACCCAGTAACAAGGAGGAGGCCAAGTGTGCTGATCGCAGATGAGGTGGAAGATCTCCTAAGTGGGGCACTTACTGCAGAATCAAAGTGTCTCCCAGCTCCCAAGAATGCATGGTGGCAAACGGGACCAAAGGTGCTCTCCTTCTAGTAGGTCGGAATACACGAGACCGTGAATAAGAGCACAATTGTTATGGGCCACATTTTATGGTGTCCTCTCTCTAGCAGTGTGATCTTAAGTGGCCTCATGACTCAGCTCTGTTGAGCACACCAGCTCTCTCACCATGCACTGGTTGTGTGTATCGCCAATGGGATAGGGAAACTGAGGCAGAGAGCAGCTTGGTAACACACTCGTTTGTGCCATCTTTGTGTCTGGCCTATTCACAATCTGTGGGTTTATTCTTCATCTGGAAATGTGGTTTTCTGGTCCTCCCTGGGAGATGTTTTCTGTCCTGAGGACAAGCAGAAGAATGTTCAAGGTCACTGGCGCCAGGATTCTAATCAGCTCCTGCAAATCTTGAGCTATAAGGAAGAGAGAGACCCAGTCTTTCTGTTTCCATTTCCTTATATCAAATAGGGCACCTGGTTCTCCTTTATCCATGTCTCAACTCTGACCAAAGGTTAACTAGTTACCTTGTGCAAAAGCCTGGTGGGCTAGCCTTATCTGCCAGATCTGGTGGGGTAGCCTTATACTCCATAGTCAGAATGAACTGATATGGTTTGAAAAAGCTGGTCTGCCAGAATCTGCTAAGAAAAGCTCTCACCAGGACACAGCCACTGCAGAGTGGGGACCACAAAGCCCTGCCATGCTGAAGCCAGTTACACACCTACACATACCACACATACACACACACACACACCAGGTAATCACAGTGTAAGGATGGTCCAATCACAGGCACAGCAGAGGCAAGGTAGCAGAAGAAGTGCAAAACACCCCAGAAAAACATCTGCTTTAGCCCCACTTGGATGAAGGGTAATGGGTTGGACCACTGACATTCCAAAGAACACCACCTTAGGATCTTAGTAACGCACGCTATAACAAAGAAAAGCATCCCATGGCGTCATGGCAGGTGAGAAGGAAGCACAAAGCCACGTTAATGCCAATATTAATGCTTTTAAAGTTTATGAACATGAATGGATAACTCATCAGAAAGGAGATGGCCAACAGTTCACGCAAAGGTCTGGGCGTGACTTGCCTTCGCCACGGTTCTCTACATCTCTCTGGTTCTCCTAAGTGGCTGTTTACTGTTTCTGAAGTGGAACAAGGGTTTAAACATGATCTCTTCCACAGTATCCCTCTCTAGAGGGAATCCGCGTGCATGCTCCATATCCACTGGAGAAACCCTGTTTCCTAAAAAACAGCATCCTCTAGCATACAGCAGACACTCAGCACCTAGTAGGGACACAATCATTGGTTTAAAAGACTACACTAATTGGCTTGTGAATATTCATGAAAACCAAAACATCATCTTCTATCTAAATCTAAGAGTTACTTTAATTTTTTTTTTTTTAAAGTCTGCATTGATGTTTGCTTTCCTGAAGATAAAAGAATGTTCTGGGCATTCTTTATTCTTGGGACTACTAATTTGAAGAGAGCTGTCACGCGGGAGCATGGAGTCGTGTGGGGTATTGACATGGCATTGAATTATTTAAAGGAAATTAACAATGCTTCCTGTCCTTGGAGAACAACATCTGTGAGAAGAGTCATTGGGCTGTGCTTGCCTCTGCTAGTCAGGGATCTTGTGCGGGGCGGGAGGCCTTCCTCAGCACCCTGAATTTGAAAAGAAAATCTATACTATAGACTGCTAATTGCTAGTAGCAATGGCAAAGTTGAGGTGATAGCTTCCCTTCCAGCAGGAGCCATAAAGAGCCCAGGAAATTACTTTCTAGGTTCAAGTTTAATGGAATAGTGTGCGTTCTCGCGTGTGACGCTGAGTCACGTGGCCTTTACGGGCCAGCTGGGCATCAAGCATTCACTTGAGCGCCAGCCCCACCCTCTTCTTGTAAAGTGGTGACTTTATGGCTCTGATTTCCCTAGCGGTGGTCAGCACGGCCAGACAGTATGGCACCTGGAATGAGAATAACCCGAGGAGAATTCAGGGATGGAGGTGGATGCGTGGGCCCTGCCCTCATGAGAGGTAAACTTTGGATGGGCGGCTTCAGTTCAGAGCTGGCTTGCTTCATACCGTCATTCTGCTCCAAGACCTACCTCCAGATACCAGGGCTCCCCAACCTTTTGTAAGGAGTGGCTGCTTTTCGTGTCCCTGAAGACTTGCGTGCTGACAGTGAAGTCTGAGGGGGTGTAGAAGTGCGGACAGGCATGGCCCTGAGTGCAGCAAGGGAGGGGGCTCTGCTGCCAGGAAGAAAGGGGGACAGGGTGAGGCTTGAGGAGAGAGGGCCGAGTCACCAAGGCATACCCAGAATTCTCCACACCTCCCTGCCATGCAGATGGGGTCCCTGAGGGACATCTCAAACGCGACTTCCTCATGCAGAGTTCCTACGATGCCCCTTCCCGCCATCCCCATCCCTAACCACACCGTTCCCCCGATGAATATGGTTGCTCCTTCTTCTAAGCAACCAGCCAGCCACTTATCTGTGCCTTCTCTCAACTTACCTTACTGAAGCTTCTATTAGGATAAACTTAACGGGGTTGCTGGTGTTTACACCTCACAGAAACATACCTATGTATGACTGCCCTCACCCTTGAGCTGTCGGGGCTCCAGTCTTAACCTCCACGCCCCCCTTGGCTCCCTTAGACTATAGCCTTCTGAGAGAAGCCACAATAGCGACTTCATGGATCATGCCGTGCACACCCCATGTGTTCTCGAAGCATGCTCAAAGGAGGTTTGCTCAACAGGTATCTGATCCCAAAAGTGTCAGGGTAAGAACTGCCTTCTCCATCCAGGCCCCTAGAAAGGGCTGAGCTGGCTACTCCTTTAATTCTCACAACCTCCACAGGAAGTAAGAGTGTTCTGCCTATTTCACAGAGGAGGAAGCTGACTCAGAGACGTTAAGGAGCATGCCCAAGGTCACACAGCTAGTAAACGGTAGAGGGACAGAATGGACTGTTTAGTCAACTCTGGCAAATGGCTGCTGTGTAGACCTACACACCTAGTCAGAGGTTCCATACAGCCCCATTAACAGGGTAGAGAATTTAGAGGGAGTATTTAGAGGTGTGAAGAACAGTTTAGAGGTTCAGAGTGGGCTACTTCAAAAGGACAAAAGACATTCCAACTTTCTCAAGCTTGGCTGTTGGTCGGCTGGTACTCCTGGGGATTGAACCCAGGGACCTGTACATGCTAAGCAAGAGCTCTGCCCCTGGGGTATATCCCCAGCATGAGAGGGAACAAGAGAAGGAAGAAGGTGACTGTATCTTTTAACAATCCTGCAAAAGATGGACTGGGTAGACTTGTCCACCCCAGATGACTATGGATAATTCTGAAAGGTAAATCAAGAAAAACAAAGGAGAGATCGAGAAGCCACAACCCTAGAGCGGCCTACATGGCCATCGGAACACCATCCTTCCCTGTGTTCTGTTGGGTATAATAACCATCCACAGGCAAACGGAGCTTCCCAGGTGACAAAGGGCAGCCAACTGCTGGAAGCTTGGGGGCCTGTCTAGGAAAGGCAGCTAAGGGCCAGCAAGGGCACTGGCTTGCTACTATGCAGTAAGTATGTGTGCATCTGGAAGTAGGACCTTCACAGTACTCACTGGTAAACAGTGAATCATAGACGTTTCAGCTGGCCTGGAGGATCAGCCCGGCTTTAGTGACAGTGCTTGCATTTAGCTTTGTCAACAGCCCTGCCCCACCTGAGTGCTGCATTCAAGGGAAGCACAAGGAACAGCACCAGTTGTTTTGGGAGGAGCCCAGCAACATGAGGGCTTACAGCTTATCTCCCCACTTTGTTGGACTAACAAAGCTACTATCACAAGAAGCAAGACTCCCAGGAGCAAGTGGCTGGGGAAGGGAGCTTGGAGCTATTCAGTGAGCAAGGGCTGCCTTTAAGTACAGTCTCTGTTACATTCTGTAGAAGCTTACTCCTTACCTATCCACTTACAGGGCCTGTACTACACCACACACAGAGAGAAACACACACACACACAGTGTGTGTGTGCATTCACATGCTTACAACCCTGGATATCTTTCCTTCCATGCTTAGGAGCTAGGGAACCTCGGAGCCAAATTTGGCAGTCACGTTCCTTCTGTTTGATGAGGGAACTGCTTTGAACTTGAAGGGCTCACCTTACCCTACTTTACCTAATAGGCTTACCCCAGCTTCTCCTTGTAAGGTCTTTAAGATATTCGTTTCTAGTATTTCCATAGAATAGAAGAACTTATAAACCCCGTAAAAATTTTAGGAGATAGACATCTTATAAAACTTTGGACATAGACATGGATATAAAGGGAAGGGAGGGTTTTGTAGGTGAGGGCCACGAAGCTCAAGCAGGCACTAAGAACGATGGAGTGGGAGCAGCAGAGTTCTGAGCTCCATAGCCTTTTCTGGGTTTCCCAGCAATAAAATCTTAAATTATTTAGGAGACACTGACCTGACTCTATGACGCTATCAGCTTAGCTAAGTGGAGTGTGCTGCTTCCCCCAGCTTGAGGAGTAGGCAGGTTTTTTTAGGTATATACCCACGCCCCCACACTGCAACCTCTTAACATAGATGCCAATTCAAAATCAAGGTCACAGACATGAAGGGGCAAAGGTAAGATCTTCTTGGACTTGAATAAACTTCCATGAGTGAAGTCAACTTGGAGGACAGCAGAGCAAAGAGCTCCTGGGAAACAATCCTGAACCACGGGGCCCCTGGATCCAGCCACGGGGTCCATCTCCTTCTCCTGTCCTTGCCAGTTATAGATCTGCACATTCATTTTCTCAGGCTAGTTTGCATGAGGGATGAAGAGAGGCAGTAACTGGGTGCAGAGCGCTGCAGTCATCGTAGACTGAGCTCAAGCACTACAGTCATCATAGAATGAGCTCAGAGCACTGCAGTCATTGTAGACTGAGTTCAAGCACTGTAGTCGTTGTAGACTGAGCTCAGAGCAGCAGTCATTATAGACTGAGTTCAAGCACTTCAGACATCGTAGACCAAGCTCAGGAACTGGCTGCACTTCTAAGCAGTGCAGTAGAAGAAAAAGAGGAATGTTCTTTAGAAAACTGAACTCCCTTCTCCTGCATGAGGTTGGAGAGGCACTTGAGATTTGTCCAGTCTCTACCAGCCACACACTGGGTAGAGCTGCCCTGCCCCCTGCTCTCCTCTAGAGTTCCCATCACAGCCACAGCAGCACTGGCCAAGCAGAATAAGTGGACCTGGGAGATGGGAGCTACATATCCTCGGCAGGGTCCCTGGCTTTTGGAAACACTGCTGGATGCAGGTGGGCTTCTGGAGGAGGTATCTTCCAGAGAAGGGAGACTAAACTAAAAGGATATGGCATGGTGATAAAGAAGGCAGACTAGAGGAGGAGGAGACGATGGGTCAGATGCTTAACACCTAAGGGCACGGTGTGTTAGCCAGATCTATAAACAGCTGCCGGAAACATAATCAAAGTGTGCTACCCACAAAGTCCACCGAATTTGCATATTCCACTATCGTACTTCCTTGTGAGCTTCCTATCTCCTTCCACAAGGTGCTGGGTGATAGTCAAACTCATGTGATAGGATGGAAGCCAGCAAGTTAAAACACGCACATGTGTACACACACACACACACACACACACACACACACACACACACACACACACGGAAACACAGAAAAACAAGAGTTGGAAAACAGTTTTTAAAAACAAACAAATCAAAACAACGAGCCCTAAAAATACCAAAACATTCAGAAACATTTTGCATAAAATAATATCAGAGTGAAACTGGCTGACAGCTGTTCACTACTGCGAGAATCTGAATCCATCCACCACGCTGCAAGAATGGGGCTTGCACTTTACTTCTGGCTCCACAAAAGCGCTCACCTTCAGGACTGTGAAAGCCAACTCCATGTACAAATCCTCTTTCGCGTCTATATAACTACATGTACCTTCTGTTGGTTCTGTGCCTTTAGTCAGTTTTACATGTTTGTTTGACAGGACTACAAGGCGTCCAGATATTTGCTCAAACATTATTCTTGGCTGGAGATGTAGCTCAATGGATGTCTAATGTGTTCAAGGCCTCAGTTTCAATCCCTGACATAAGAAAAAATAAAACGAGATTTATGAAAGTCCTAGGTGGTTCTGGGTAAAGTGCACTGCCTTCGCTAGTATGGGTAGGGCTCTTCTGTTCACAGATGAAGGTGTCGATAAACCATAAGATGGATCCCTGGAGTGGGGAGAGAATTCTTCTGTCCTAACTACCTTTGACCATGGCTGAAACACAATTGCTTCCCAAGTATAGAGATGGCAGGCTTCAGAAGGACATCACAGCACCTCCTCCTGCCAGTCCTTGATTCTATAACTAAATAAGAATGTTACCCTCCTGAGCATCCTGCATGCCAACTGCAGCCACGAGGTCCTCTCAGCCTTCCTAGCTGTGTAGGCCAGTTCCTGCCACCTTTCTATGCCTCCTGCACACCAGTCATTTGGCTCTGCATCTGTGCAGACCCTAACATATGTGGTTGAGTTTGAGGGTTTCTCCTACATGGCAAGTTGAGAATCCCTTGAGTCTCAAAGGGAGATCAGAACTTGATTATGGAAGAATCACTAATCAAATACCATCTTTTGATTGGCACACACACACACACACACACACATACACACACACACACACACACACACACACACACGAACAAGGCCAACAGAAAACAATAACAGCCATTCAAACAAACAACCCACATGCGCATTAAGTATCACCTTGGAGAGAAGTAGAAGGCCTTCATTGGTCATGACGTGACTTTAAGCACCAGCCACAATTCTCACCTTGTAAGGTGAGGTAACTTTGATGGGAATTAATTACATTTGAAATAGTACATTGGTCCACATGTGTGCATGACTGAATGCCTGGTCAGGAAGGACAGAATCATGTAGAAGGAAGTCTCAGAGCAGACACAGACAAACGTCCAGGACATACACACAGCCCCTCCCTCTATAAATGTACATGTCCTGTCATTCGAGCGCTAGTCTCAGATCTGACATTAACTGGCATGGAGTGGCCAGTCCCTACGGACAGAGGATATGAGGACAACGTCCACCTGGACCTTCACATATCCTAACTTAGGGTGGAGGCAAAGCATGCAGAAGTGTGGGGGCTCAGGGTTCTTCATACTTGGTGATCCCAGCACTCTGAACACGTTTCACACAGAAACAGAGGGGAATCCCCATGTCACTGAGCCCAAGGGACTCAGTGTGTCCTGTCAAAGACGCTGCTAGCTCACAAGTCCAAAAGCCATAATGCCTCCTTCTCTCTGGTCATTGTTGTTACATAAAGTGTCTACCTGACAGCAGCCAGTTCACTGAAGGAGAAGAGGCAAGCCAGGATGCTGATCGACTTGGCCACATAAATGTCCACTTGGCCATGGAGGATAGCAAGAATGTGAACCGATGACATCTTCTGTAAGGTCCCTCCTGGCTAAAACAAAATCTTAGCAACTTGTCCTCCCCAGAACATTTGGAAATATGATATATAGGAAAGAATAATGTGGGTGCAAAATGTGTGTGTGTAGGGGTGGGGGTAAGCATCTGGGACAGCTAGGGAAGGAGGGGAGGGGTACTGTCGTCATTTTGAGTAAACAGGTGTTTTACTCTTTTGTCACCATCAACACTAAATTGCCCCCAATGGGGAAGTCAAGGCCTTCTTGGTATTAAGAGGTAACAAGCTGAAGTGGAAGCCATAGCATTGCCCAGCCTTGAGAAAGCAGCCAGAGCATGTGAAAATCAACAAACGAAGTGCTGAGAGGCACAGCTGGAATACCAAGTCTCACATCCCAGACCCCAGTTGACATCGGCTACCTACAACAGTGTGGGGGCTCCATGAGGCCTCATGCAGATGGCAAGACAAGCTTCTCTCTTCCACTTTCATAGCCTCTGTTCCCACGTGGAACTGAGTGTCCCTGTTCTTAGCAGTGTCACCTCTCCAGGTAAGAAAATAGCTCCTGTGTGACCATGTTCCAGGAGGACTGAAGACTAACCTCAGGCTCACGTCCTTCCTCAGCAATGACTCACTGTGTAAGACATCATCAACTCAGCTCTAAAGGACTACAGGCTACAGAGAGCTTGGAGTTCATCGGATGAAGCAAACATGATGTGGTACTTGCTGTAGATAGAGGGAGCTCTTTCTCTCAGTCCAGTTTTGGGGATGAGTGTCTACCTGTGCCCAAGCTTTTGACATTGCAGTGGCTGTCACGCACAGCCTCACGTTGGAGAACCATGCAGTTGAGTTTTCACAAGTGCAGTTTAAGTAGGTTATATTTGCAGTGAGCCACATCAACAGCTACCCTACAGTAGCTGTAGCCCATGGGCCTGCAAGTTAAATCCCTCCAATATAGCCTTGAGAGAGTCATGGGCCATGGGGCAAGGTGACTTGTTCTAGATCTCTGCTTTCTGGTGGAAAATCTTCTCTTTAAAAATGAAATTGTTCCCTGTAGCGGGAGGGTAATCTGCCTAAAATGGAGTCGAGACCTGGAAGATTGGGAATCTCATGTACCACTAGGGCCAATAGATAGCCTTGCAAAACAATGATAAGCTGGTGTGGGTACACAAGCCCCTTCTCCTGGATCAGTTGAGATGAAATGCTTTAAAACGCAAACGACAGACTTCCAGAAGAACCCTGGAATTCACTCTGGAAATGTTCTCATATTCTCAAAGTGTTAGCCACAGCAGCCCCAAATATGAATCCTCCTTTCCCGTTTCACTAACCAATTATTAGTATTAGGTAATAACATACTTCTCTCTACTAATATGCTTCCCGACAATACCAACCCCAGTGGCTCTTTGTGGTCTAATAACTGAACAGTTGTTTAAACAAGGGGCTATTTCTGAGAACATGATATTTAAAGCCTCTAGGTGTTCATGAAAACAAACCGCAGTGGTTGAGACACACCACAGACATTGTGTTAATTGTATGAAACATATCAAACTGAAAATATTCAAAGTTATCCCAAGAGACTATAAAGGAGGGATTATGACAGAAGACTCTGAAGACAGATATATTCAGAAAGCAATGATTCCCACTAATCTTGAATGACAGTGTCTTTCACAAAATGGGAGCATACAAGAAGATCTGGAGAAAACCTTGATGTTCCATCTGTTAGCATCCTTGGCGATAAAACAATGCTGGGCACCAATAACCTCTCTGGGATGGGGATACTATTGCTAATGTGACCAATAGGAGAGGGGTTGACATTATTACCCATGAGCCTATGCTGGGGCATTAGGAGGTGGTGTTCCAGAGAGGACCCAGCCTGAAAGCAGGGTGTGTTTGCTCAGGTTAGACCCAACCTCACTCAGATGCTTTTCTTATGGGACTCCCAGCTGGAAATGAGGGGTGAGAATCCTGGCACAAAACGGTAGATAGAGCCCAAGCCTTGGGCTCCTTCCTTCTAATCAAATACTTGTATCTTCATTAGCAGGACTCTGAGTGTGTGTGTGTGTGTGTGTGTATGTGTGTGTGTGTGTATTTAGAAGAAGCAGTGTTCCAGCTTCTATTATTGTTTTGAGGCTTTCTTAAGGATCCCAGGCTCAAACTTAGGAGGCTTGAAGGTCTGAAGACCTTCCTGCCTCTACCTCCCAAATGCTAGGATTATGGGTCTATGCAACCCTACACGGCCTGTGTGGTACTATATCTGGTACATGCTGGTCATAGCCCTCTACTATCTTTGTCGTTATGGTTGTTTTGTTAATGAGACAGGACCTCAGTATGTAGCTCTATTTGTCCTCAAGCTTGTTATTTAGTCGGACCTCAAACTCATAGAGATCTGTCTGCCTGCCTCGAGTGCTGGGATTAAGGTGTGTGCCACCTCATCCCTGCTTGGTAAAAATAAAACCAGCACCACAATAACATGGAAGGTAGCCAGGAGAGCCTCTAACCCAGGCCAACTCCACCCCAGCAGAGAGAGAAACCCCACCTTCAGCCAATTAACCAACAGAGAAACTGACTTCAGCCAATCAACCAAAGGAGAAACTGCCTTCAGCCAATCAACCAAAGAGCAACGTCCACGGAGCAGACCCTTTCCACCCCCTCTCAGAATGCAAACAGAGCTAGGCCTCTCAACCCTCCAAACGGAAAGAGATTCCCCAGATTGGACACAGCCTCACCTCCTCAGACTGTGGGGTACCAGCAGACGGATGATCAAGTCAGCAAAGATTACCAGCAGAGAACACAGCCCACTGGAGACGGCTCTGCCAGGACCACACTCCAGCCTCTGGAGATAATGTCTTAATCCTCTGGTGACCCACAGAAAGACTAACCAAAAGCAGTTACTGTTTCACTGACTGTAAGCCTTGATTCTTCAAGACTCCTGGCTCCGACCAGCACTTGCCCCTAGATGTCTTTTGTCAAGATACGGGCTTATTGAAACACAGAGGAAGCTCACAAATTTGGAAATTTTTGCTCCCCAATATCCATTAACTTAAAAAGAGAGAGAGAGAGAGAGAAAAGAAGCTTTGGAAACTTAAACAAATACGAGCGTAGGTGAAAGTGTTTTAATTTTGAAATTTACCATAAGTAAAGCATGATCTATCTATCTATGCAATGGAATAGTACTCAGTCGCTAAAGGAAGCAGTATTGGTGTAGCGGACAGTACACAGATGTTTAGGGCATCAGGGCAAGTGAAAGAAGCCACACATAAGGGACCACACACTGACTTCCATGGGTAAGGGAAGACTTAAAACAAGAAGACTCATAGAAACAGAGAGTGATGGCTGTCCTGAGACTGAAGAACAGAAGAAGAAAAGAATGAAGCCGCGGTTGACCAATAGCCGTTTACGTGAAGTGTTTCGGTTAAGAGGGGGCATAAAAAGTCTAATGTGGTGGTGACAGCTAAACGGCCCTATAAATACACTAGAATGAAAGAGTGCTCTGTATCACGTAGGTGAAACTCGTGGTATATGAATTAACTGATCATTGTTAACTCTGGGGTTTAAATTAACTTAATTGCCCATTATCTTATCTCTATGTGAGAGCTTTCTATTTCGCTCTGAGAACATTTTACTGGAAATGAGTGCACATCTCTGAGAATCCAGCAAGACAAAAATGATTCTTCCCCATTTTACAGGGAGCACGCACGCGCGCGCGCACACACACACACACACACACACACAAAGAAGGGGGGGGATGTTTGTTTCTTCCCTGCAGGCTGGGCTCTGAGGACACTGGGAAGACTAAATTATGGAACATGAGTAGAAGGCTATAGTTGTCACAATCCTCCACATCAGGGAGAGATAAGTCGCTAACTCTTCCAGGGTGTCTAGGGGTGTGTATGGTTGGCTCATATAGTCAGTGGCTAAACAAAAGACATTGAAAAGTGGCAGCTGATTCATTGAATGCTTCTGAGGAGTATGCAATTCAGATTAAACAATTTAGCTTAAAAACAAGGGAAGGGGGAGTCACCCTTGCAGTAGATATCTCGTGGGGTGAAATTGCACCCAATTAGATGTGCCCATATAATTTTCACATCAAACATCCTGGGCTCCCAAAGGTGACTCATGTCACAGCCTGCTTGGATTTTCCCAAGTTTTCAAGAGCTGTGACAGCCCTCTTCAACAGAGCCATTTAACGTAGCAGAAGGTTAAGGTGGAAGCCACAAACACTTGCTTTTCTTAATTTACACCTTTCATCCACTTCCCCCAGAAGTGTCTTGGAAGGGCCGGGAAATTGATGATGTGCCTGCCGGTATGCATCCTTTTAAGAATGGATTTACAAAGCAAAATGCGAATCCCAGAAGACAGTATAAAAGTATTCTTCAGTTTTGACTCGGTGTTGTTATGCTGTTTGTTTGTATGTTTGTTTGTTTGTTTTTTCATTTGTGTGGATGAGTGTATCCATGCATGTGTCTGCACAGGGGTGTGGAACCAATGGGTCGGCCTTGGGTGTCTTTGCTAAGGAGCTATCCACCTCATTTTTTTTTTTTTTTTTTTTTTTTTTTGAGACAGAATCTCTCACTGGGACCAGGACTCACATTTAGGCTAGGCTGGCTGGTCAGCAAGTCTAGCACCTCGTCTCCATCTCCCAAACCCTGGGGTTGTACAAGCACACGCTATCATGCCCAGCTTCTTACTTGGGACCAAACTCAGGTCCTGATGCCTGTGCAGCATGCACTGTAGCCACACATTCGTCTCCCAGACCCTGATACCATACCTCGTGGGTAGGGTGAGCTTTAGTAATCTGGAAGTGGCAAGATAACTTGGGTTTGGGTCCTTCTTTTTCTTTCTTTCTTTCTTTCTTTCTTTCTTTCTTTCTTTCTTTCTCTCTCTCTCTCTCTCTCTCTCTCTCTCTCTCTCTCTCTCTCTCTCTCTCTCTTCCTTCCTTCCTTCCTTCTTTCCTTCCTTTCTTTTTTTAAAGAAGAATGTTAGGTAAGGAGGAAGCTAATTTGTCAGGAATAAAAATAGACTTCTTTGCTGTCCCTCTCCACATACACACCCACACACTCACTCTTTATATTCTTGCTCATGCTAAAACAAAACACAGCTCAGAAGGAACAGAGCTGTGCACTCAGTAAGACAACTGGGCATGGTGGTGCACACCTGGAATCCCAGCACCCAGGAGCAAGATTGGGAGTTCAAGGCCATCCTCGGGTAAATACCAACTCCGAGTCAAGCCTGGGTTGTGGGACCCTGTCTTAAAAATAAAACAAGCGAGCAATCAAACAAAACAAGGTAATAAGACTACTCAGTCAACCATGTAGCTGCCCAATAAACCCTTATATTAAGGTGGGGCTTTTCTGCTGCCCTGCTTCTGCCCTGAGGATACTTCTTTGTGTTTCTGGCCCAGGGGTAAGGGCACAGAACTGCCTAAGGAGCAACATAGCAACTCCTGCCCAGCCAGGACAACCCAGACTACATCCAGGTGCCTTCTGTTGAACACAACCCCCGACCCCACTGGAAAACCACTGAGTACCAGTCTGAGAGTTTTCGCATGCCCAGGGCTGATGCACACCCTGGCTAGCAAAGACTTGGGTCTTGGGTCACTGCAGCAGTCGGCAGCAAGCCTCCAACCTTCAAGCTCATATCCAAACTGCCAATGGAAATCAGGAAACCCAAACACTAGGGCGATGGAGTAAACAGGCCAGGGCCCACCCACCTCTCAAGTCACACAACTCCAAGTGTCCTTAATGATGGGAATTACAAGGTCTGTAGCCACAGGATTAGCAATAACAGGGACATCAGGCCTAGAGAAGGAACCAGGGGAGACTCCAGGTATGCCCTGGCCTCTTTGAAACCCACAGCTTTCCAAGTCTGCCCATCTGTAACAACAATGAACAAAACCTCCAACACTCTCCTTTCTAGAGGGAAGTGAGGTGAGGCTGAGGGGAGCAACGTTGGCAAAGGGCGGTATTTTTATCTCTGGTCTTTTTAAAGGAAGGATCCAAAGTACAAAATAATAAACCCAAGCCCAAGTCTAACTCATAAATCCAGACTGTTCTGCATAAAGTCAGTCCAAGTGTCTAAAAGGTCCAAGACGACGGCCATGCCCAGGGAAGAGAGGAGCTGGCACCGGCTACCATGCTGACCTTTGGCGCATGAGTCAGCTGCCGACCTCCCTCTCTCTGCCAAGGGTACACACGCCTCTGTAGAGCAGAAGGCCAGCCCAAAGAGGTAGATGTGAAGATGACGTGGATGTGGGATACACAGACCCTAGACTCAGGGCACAGCTCCAGAGCCTCCCTTCCAAAGAATAAACATCCCAGCACAGCAGCACCATTCCTGGGGTGGGGCTTGCCTTCTGGACACGGTGCCAGCCACTCACACCAGAAATGGCCTGGGCCACAGGAATGGCAGTGGACATCAGGGCTTGGCAGACTGGCAGGGTGTCTGTGTCTAGGCTAACAGGATGGGAGGTGAAGGCGAAGCCCGGGAGGAAGCAGTTGCAGCGTTGAGAGTCCGGAATGGCCTCTGCTTGCTCAAACGAGAACATCTGTGATCACCAGAACCCAGGCTTATGGGTTTGACGGGTTACCATGGTAACCCTTCTGTCAGGCACCCAGGAAGAAAGGAAGCCGAACTGTCCTTGTGGTCACAAGTGCAAACTGAAACGATGGCTTGCTTGAAAGCAGAGACACCCCTAGCCCCACCGGTCTGCTTCTCATGCCTGTGATTCCTCTGTCCAACAGTGTTCTAGTACAGGGTGGTTTCTCTAACCCAGGGGCCAGGTTCATCACTTGGCACTAACACCCAAATTTATTAAATTTCATATTTTTACCTAGACACTCAAAAAGCTATCGTACCCAATACCATAACCATTATGGTGTACGTAGGAAATCAAATTGCTTCTTCTTTTTTTCCCCTAGAAGTTGAGCATTCGTGCATGTATATATGCATGTTCTGATGTGCGTGGATGTACATGTGTGCACACAGAGGTGGAGTAGAGAAGTTGACGTCAGGTGTCTGTTCTGATCAATCGCTACCTCATACACCGAGGCAGGGTCTCTACTTTGAATCCAGAGCTTTCTAATTCATCTAGGACAGCTAGCCAGCTTGCTCTAGAGATCTTTTGCTTATGAGTCTCTCGCTGCCAGGGCTGCTGATGGGCCACCTGCATGCGTGCTGGGAACCTAAACTCTGGGACTCATGCTCGAAAGGCAAGCACTTTATCCCCTGAGCCATCTCCCCAGCCCTCACCCCCAATATCTCACACAAGTTTTCCAAATACGAGTGAGTGTGCTGGTTCCCTTTATATATGTAGTGTGAAAGCAATTACATAATTAAAAAAGCACTTCCTGGTATGTTCACAGCCAGTTATCAGAGTATGTGAATAGGCGTCTCCTTGGGGAACGGTGCTGTGGTATATAGGCATGATTTTCCTCTGGCATCCACAGCCATGCCAGCGCCTGACCTATAGGGACCCACTTTCCTTAGAGGGGCTCCCTAGATCCTGCCTGCAACACCTGCCTGATGGGGGATGGTGCCATGTCTACTATCAGGATTCCCAGCCTGCCAGGCTAACCAGGATGAATTTCCGCAGCACAGGCCCAAGGGCTTGGTGGCAGCTAGCTCATACCCACCCAAGCACCCAGCTGTCTCTAGCTCAGCTCAGTATCAGTTCAGGCACCAGCAGAATTTGGGCGGGTGCCCAGTTCCAACACGGATAACATTCCCTACTGCTAATGCTCAGAGAGGAAAGGTATGATTCCTCCCTCCAGAGTGTGAACTGCAAAAGGGAGTGGAGAGATAAAGGCTTGAACAGGGGAGAGTTCCTGCAAAGCCCCTGGGGTGGCTTCTGCATGGGAGAATCTGCACACTGCACAAGTACACTAACATGGGAGAAGGTGGGTATCATGCTTTCTGCCCCAGTGAAGCCCTGAGGCCAGAGCTCCCTGCGAGTGTGAGTGGCCACAGTGGACAGATGCGGTGGTGGAGGCATGTTCCGCCCCAGCAGAAGCTCTGACACTAATTCCCACTCATTCTAATACCTGCTGGGCCCACTTTCTGCCTTCTGCCATCAAGGAGAGGAAAGTAAAAGGACAGTGGCTTCCAGAAATCCAGGACTAGGAGGCCAGTTCAGACAGATGCCCATCAAACCCCCCACTTCGCTAAGTGGAAGGCACTGAAACATTGACTACCCCTGCTGCCTCCTACGAGTCACCTATGGCTGGGATTATTGTGCCAAATGGGGAGCGCACACTAAGGGGCGCTCGGGCTGATGGATAGGTTGAGTCAGTCGGTGTTCTAAAACTGAGTGTGCTCATGGCAAGTATCACTACTCCCAAGGAGACCCAGGCCACAACAGATCAGACACTTTACACTGGTAAACAGATGAGTAACATCTCAACAAAGCTTGCATGAACACATCTGTGTTTAGAAAGCTACCCCAGCTTTCACCTTCCCTTGCCCAAGTCACCTTCAGATATTATCACCTAGAGACACTGGCACTGGAGACTCAGGCGCCACACACAGTGATAGGAGTCATCTACTCTGAGATGTCACGCGCACAGAGTCTAGTATGGCACCTGGCATGCAACAGGCAATCCACAGATTGGTTCTGTTTCAAACCTTAGGTGTTTCCTATCGATATGTCAGATGGACCTTTAATACTGAGACTTTGATCAGCTTTTTATATGCCTCATTGTAGAATAAAAATGACTGACTTTCATGGACACCTGGTACAGCCTGTTGCAAGCACATATACTCCTTGATATTTGTCTTATACTAAATGTTTGTTTGCATCCTTGTTCCATGATGTTTCAACATTAACTTTGAATAAAATGTTAGTTACACACACACACACACACACACACACACACACACACACACACACACACACACACACACACAGAGAACACTGGAAAAGCTGTAATGACAAGCCTGCATGGCCCATCACATCAGCAACCTGTGTGGTTCGTAAACAGCAAAGAACTCAGGTAGCATCAGGACAGATCTGACAGAAAGGTGGTGATCCTAGCAATTCTTAGGTCACAGGACTAAGAGGGAAGGATTCAGGCACCAACATGCACAGATGCCAGACATGGGACTAAGAACTTCACGTCCCCAGTAAACGTAAAACAAACCAATTGTCAACCCAAGTAAACTAACTGGATTCCTGCTAACTCCACTGGTATGCTGATACCACCTGTCACGTGACCCAACTGAAGCCACATCTCCCATAACCTCCCCCATACGGCCTCAACCATTACTTTAGACAAATATGGCACCATGCTAAGCAAAGCCAAAGAGTATCCTACCCTGGAACTTCTGCTGAGGAAAGCTGGCTTCCACCAATGTCTGGCTGACAATGGAAGCAAATGGCCCTCTACCTGAAGTAGAAGAGAGAACATGCTCACTAGTCTCATGTCCCCTGGCAGGGACCGTGCTTCAGGTGTCCCCAAGGGTATGCCTACCTCCACCATTCTCAACAGCTGGTTATCAAAGTCAATGAACTCTTTGTTTTTTTTTTTTTTTTTTATGACAAAGCTTGCTTTGTAGCTCAGGTTGGCCTCTGAGACTTGTTATGTGCCCTAGGCTAGCTTCAAACTTATGATCATCCCACCTTAGCCTCTCCTTTCCACTTTCAGACCAGGTTTCTGACACCTGTCACCAGTGTTATTTCCTGAGTTTCTCGGGCTTTAAAGAAAGAAGATGTTGAACAATTTTTCTACTTCATACAGAAGATGTTAGTACAAGACTGGCCTCCTTCCTAGCCCCACAGGTTTGGCTGGTCTATGCTACTATCTAATACCAACCCAGCACTCCTACTAAACCTTCTACCCCACAACAGGACCCCAGGGCTCTCAGTAAGATCCTTAGCTGCTTCTAAGGTTCGACAGTCTCCTCAGGAGCCAACTGCAAACACAGAAAGCTCTCTGTCAAGGAAGCCCTTGAGTAAGTAGAGACAGAACCTCTGCCTGCTCTTGTGTGTATCGCCTGGGGCCACGCTCCCCATGAATAAAGGAACGGAGCTTCTACATTGAGGAGCAATGCCACACTCATCTTGCTTCTCGTATCCTCAATTTGGAGCCTTCAATGAGAAATTTGCAAACAGACTTCTCCCATATAGGAAGCATCACTAGGACCCTTTGTCCTGCTGTTCTGGGAACCTCAACTTGGTGACGAATCATCAGAAAGTGTTAATCATCAGAAAGAAAACTTCTGAAGTCAAGGCTTATACCATAACCAGCATACTCACCATGAAGGAGTATATATAAGCCCTCATCTACTGTCTTAAATATCTCCCCAGAATCTCTACATATTGGCAGCTGTTCATATTCTTCTGGAAGCTTCTTTGACTTGAGCAAGCAGGGGGGCAAACAAACCTGTGTCATCAACACACTTGTCTTCTAATCTAGAAATAAATGGCTCTTCACAGTGCCCACCTCACCTTCTATCCCCCTGAGCTTGAAGATGGCCCCATTCTGGACTCCTGAGAGACAGACAGTTCTAGGTTTCCCTGTCTAAACCAAGGAACTGAACTCAAGGATAACTGGATGTTACCCATGCCTGGACCGTGACTGGTAATGCTGTCTCCACCTCCTCATCCAGAAATTAGGAATATATCCTTGTCTTGCACACCTGTTTGTATAGAAACAGGCCCAAGGTAGAGAGAGGGCTATGGGGCATGGAGTGAAGAGGAGCGAGGTGGGGTGGGAATGGAAAGGGTGAGGATGCAAAAATACTCAGCCAAGATGGGGGGAGGGGGGAGGGGGAGGGGGGAGGGAGGAGAGCTGCAGGCAGGGAATGTGAAGATACAGTGGGTGAAGGACTAGGACTATGATGGACCATGACGAGGACAAAGGATTGCTATCAGCACTCCTAGTGTTCCTCCAAACAGGCTGAGGTCCAGAGCAGCCATTCCCAGGCCTCTGGAGGCCAACATCTAGCAGCAGTTTAGTGTCTGTGCTCTAAGCAGTTTAAATTCTGATGTCCTTCTGAGAGGTCCTTTCCCTGACTCTTATGCCCTCCCCCAACTCCGCCCTCCCCCACGGCTGAGAACCTTTGCTCCCCAGAGAGCCACTGCCAACCCATTTCCAGCAGCCTAGATGATTCAAAAGGGATTCTGGGTAATTATCTTGTTGGTGGGCCATCATTCGTTAACTAAGTTCTAGAGTAAGAGCCCCTGGGTAGGTATTTACAGGAAACAAAAAAGAAGGGTAGACAGACTGGAGGCAGGAAGCCTTTTATTTGCACAGTGGTTACACTGAAGTAGAGCTGCTGAGCGAGCAGGTTTCCACACAAGATGGACAGTCCCTGAGGACTGAACATCCTCAGAAAAATTTAATAAGGCATTTAATGCTTTTTTTTAAAAAAAAATGCTTTTTAAAGGGACATCAGAATCTAAGTGAAGTCTATAAAATTGTAGTACATGTCACAGAGGAAGACCAGGACCCAATTAAATAGGTTCTTAAGGGTACTCAGAAACTATGTGAAGAGAAAATCCTGGCTCTCTCCAGACTTGGAGGTTCTACCCGTTAATTTATCCTCTACTTTGTAAGCAAAGTCTAGAAAACATAGTCTCTAAGTGTCTGTGAAATGATAGACAGACAGACAGACAGACAGACAGACAGACAGACAGGTAAACCCATGGATGGATGGAAAACAATCCCAGGTAGCCCTTCTTCCTTTTAAAAAAAAAAGTTTTCCATGAGTTAAAACATGATGCCAATACTTGCCCAAGGTCACATGGCAAGTTATAGAAGCTGGGCTAAGACAAGGACTCTGGCCCCAGGGTCTGAGCCCAGTGCTGGTTCCCTTCTGTCCTGGAATTTAACTTTCAGCACGCTGAGAAATTCCGTGAACTCCAAACATAACTTTACCAAGTCCCAACTTTACCAAGTCCCAGCACGGCTGCCCGTGAAATCTAGCAGAGAAAACACATTGCTCCTCAGAAGCTTCTAGAGAGTGCCCTGAGCCACAGAGGAAAGCGTGTGGCCTAGCGTTTCAAGGAGGGCGAGGGGTAGGGAGTGGGGTGGGGTTTTAGAGAGGTTTCTTGCTAATAAAATCACTTCCAACCCAAACTGACCCACATTCAGAAACCCAGATCCAATTAATCTGCCATTAGTAAAGCCGGTGCTGTAGTGTGCTGTGGTGTGCTGTGGTGTGCTGTGGTGTGCTGTGGTGTGCTGGGCTGTGCTGTGCTGTGGTGTGCTGTGGTGTGCTGTGTTGTGTTGTGCTGTGCTGTGCTGAGCTGTGCTGTGCTGTGCTGTGCTGTGCTGTGCTGTACTCTGGGTTGAATAATACCAGAAAATCCTCCTGCCAGTGAGTGGGCCGCAGTTCATTCCTTTGTATGTCAACATCAATGCTCAGAATTCCCAGGCTTCTGGAGCCCGTCCTACAGGCTGTTAGCTGGTGGATCTAGTTCAAGGTCCTCAAAGTGTATATCATTGTCCAATTCACATAATGTGTTAATAACCAAGGGCCATTATGTTGACATATTCTAAGTCACTCATGGCAGAAATGCATATTCTTTGCTGCATTCTTCATCTAGATGTTCAAATGCACCACATTTATATTAAGGATAATTAATGTGCGGAGTCCACTCTTCCTGGCAGAGCACTAAACGCTCTGGTATTGTCTTCTGGTGAAGACTCTACGGTCATTGTTCCCATTCACGCTGCAGACCAACTTCTCCCGGTGGGGAGCTGGGCTGAGGGGAGGCTGGAAGGTAGACATGCTTTTAGTGTGTGCCACGAGAAGCAAAATCCAACCTCTTTCAATGCCGGTATTCTTCCAAGTGGCCAAAAACAAAGTGCAAACTTGGAACCACCGCATGGTCTCTGTTCATGGGCTCCTGCAAAATCAATTGCTCGACTCCTCCCAGTCGCTGACTGCCCCTCATGACTGCAGGCTCACAAGTTATTCTTTTAATACTGATCTGGTCAATGCCTCCCCTTTGTGCAACCAAAAGTATGTTTGGAACTGTCTTAGTGCATGTCTCTCAAAGCTAGGACAGCCTGCTGACTTTGAGATGCCCCCCCCCCATCCACCCCCCGCACGAGCATTACCCCCTCGGTTCTAACATCACTTCTTCAGATCTACTTTTCTACTCTTGGGGGTGCCTAATTGTACAAACTCAACATAGTTGTGTTTCTTCTCTCCTTGAAAACCCATTATTTGGGCAAATCTTACAATTCATGATGCATCGGAATTGAGAAAGAGTAGTGTTGAAGAGAGTATCCACTGGCTCCCTGAAACTACGTCATTTCTTGCTCCGGTGCATGACACTGGCCAGGTAAGAATGATGAGGGTAGTCTGGAATTTATGCAGAAGAGCTGTCATTTGCCAAGCACTTGGACCATGAACAGGAACCCCTAAACACCTAGTGAAGCCAAGTAGTGAAAGTGAGTGAGTCTACCTCTACCTCAGAACTACCTGACCCCTGCACTTTATTCCTAACTGCAGCCCATAAGGAAGGTAATTACTACTCTTCTCACTCGGCGGATAAGCACACCAGACGATCAGCAACTTCCTGAGCTGAGGAGACAGCTAAGGCTAGGTGTGGACATCATAGCTCCTTCCCTTCTGTAGTCATGGCCACCCCGTGCTTCCCAGGTACAGGAACCAAGGGCTCATATGTGGCTCTGTGAAAGCCCACAGCTGTGTGCAGAGATGCTGAGACACCAGGAGTCACATACACACCATGTGAACTGTGCAAGTTCAGAGGCAAAAAATATTTCCAGTAACACCTTCCAAATATTTTCCAATAGATAAAATCACGGTTCTGGGCCGGGGTGGTAGCCCACTGGCAAAATACTCCTGCACCATATACAAAGCCTGAGTTCCTTTCCCAAACCCCCAAAAATTAGACCAAATAGCGTGCACACTTAAACCCCGAGTATCTGGACAAAGTCTTCTCTATATTAACATTCCTGTGCATACCCTATCTCCACCCTCAGCCCTGCCCGAAAGATTTCCAAACTGCCTAGTTCTTATGTTCCACACATCCAACTAGGAAACTACATTCCCCACGTTCAAGACAGGCTTTTCTGCTGCTCCCAGGGGTGGCTTGAGGTTGCTGCCCAGTGACAAATATTCATTCAGGTCTTACTAGAAACCCTTACACAGGATTCCAGAGGAACACTCTGATGTCAGAGAACCTGCAGGCATCGGAAGCTAGGGGTCTGCCAGGCCTAGAGACAGGTCAGGGAGCCTGGCTGGACTGCACTTTCCTCTCTGTAGACTGGGATAACCTAGGCATCCTTCCCATGTGGCGTCCAGTCACAGATGTGGACACAGGATGGGACAGGACAACTCTACATGGATGGAAGGCTGCTTGAAGTCATACAAGGAATAAACAAGTTTTACTGAATGTCTGGCTAGACACTGGCTCACTTGAGCTGGACAGTCTATGAGCTTGCCCCCCAAGAACAGGAGAAATTTCATTTTAAGGAATAGCAAATATTTTCCCAGGCCCTCGGCTGCTTCATTAACGCTTGCCTTATTTGGGGAGAAGGAAAACTGGCTGAAGGATTGTGGCGGTTTTTATGTGCCGTGAACTGGCAATGTTTTGGAACAAAAAAACAAGTTTTACACAAGGGTACTTACGGCATCATTATCACGTTTTCCAAGCCCAGGACAGTGCTTGCCAGGGAGGGAAAGAAGGGGAACTGGGAACAGTACTACTTTCATGAGGGCGGCGCTGAAACAAGGGGGCTTTAGACTAACGCTCCGTTCATGTGTACATTTATGGTAAACTAACCCTCCTGCATTTACCTTATAACAGTGTTACAGGTAGACATACTTATGTAATTTATTTAATGTTCTCTAAAATCCATGCTTACTTAGGTTTCATACAATTTATTAAGTTTTTTAGTCTGGCCTGCAGAAAGGGGAAAAATAGAAGCAGATGTGAGCCCGCTATTCACAGTTAAATGTTCACTAGCCTCCTGCAAAGGGTAGGACTGGCTGGAAAAATGTGTGTATGGACACAATTCAAGTGGGAGCCTGCCCTGTTCTGGTCCCCCTCCCATCTACCCCAAGGAGGAAGCCTGTCCCTGACAAGTGTTAGGCTTCTTGCAGCCAACCAAAGCCAAAGAACAAAAATTAGATAGATAGATAGATAGATAGATAGATAGATAGATAGATAGATAGACAGACAGACAGACAGATACTATATAGACATACAGATATATAGATACAAACATACATGCATATATAGATAGATACATAGATACATACATAGATACAAATATACATGATAGATAGATAGATAGATAGATAGATAGATAGATAGATAGATAGACAGATACTATATAGACATACAGATATATAGATACAAACATACATGCATATATAGATAGATACATAAATAGATACATACATAGATACAAATATACATGCATGCATACATACATACATACATACATACATACATACATACATGGATGGATGGACAGACAGACAGATAAAAATGAAATCTTAAGCAACAAAATGTTGAACTCTGGTTGGAAACCTGTTACCTGTTCCAAAAGTGAAAACAGACAGTCCCAGCCAGACCTCAAACACATAATGCCCTTCCCAGGTAGCACTAAACACCTCCCCTTTCTCTCAGGAATGTTCTAGGTTTGTCTACCAGACATCTTTAAGGCCTTATAGGAACCTCTGCCACCCTGCCTGGGAGACACAGTCCCCAGTTCACTCAGCAAGTCTCTCTCTCTCTCTCTCTCTCTCTCTCTCTCTCTCCCTTTCCCAATCTTCTCTCTCTAACTCTCTTCTAGCTCACATTTACCCTTCTATTCAACATTCACCAAATCTCTTGTCATATTTTCCTTTTCCTAAATAAAGACTCTTTGACTGATCATATCTTGGTGCTTTTCTCTTCCTGTATTCCTTTCCTTCTTCGGGTGCCTTGGAAGCGGCTCAGAACCAGCTAGGTGAAGAGCCTCTCAAGAGAAGCAAGCCAGAGGACAGGGAGAGTGGGAGGTGACAGAGTCAGCCGCTTTAGATAGCATACCAGAAGTCATCAAGTTCCTACAGAGTTCACGCTCCCAGCTCCTCCTGTTTCTCTCCTTCACGCCCTCAGCCCCGGGTCATTACAACCCACTAAGCAATGGAGACTACACTACAAATTTGTCATCGGGCCTGAAAGTGTGCCTCAGTGGCAGAATGCTTGGCTGACAAGCAAAGGTCCTGGGTTCAATCCCTGGCATAAGGTAAGATATAGAGGAGGAGGAGGAGGAGGAGGAGGAGGAGGAGGAGGAGGAGGAGGAGGGGGAGGAGGAGGAGGAGAAGGAGGAGGAGGAGAAGGAGGAGGAGGAGGAGGGGTGAGAAAACAAGAACTAGTAAACGGAAGTAGTAAGCTATCACCAGAGTTAAGGACACAAGACATATGGAGAAATGGAGTGTTCTAGCATAACTGTAGAGCCATGCCAGGGTCCAGGTAGGAAAGGACAGATGACAGAACTGGACCCAGCAGCAAAAGCTGTCCTGTCTGCCAGCTCTGTGTTAAAGCTCGTGGAAGAGCTGTAGCTCAGGTCTGCGGGCCCAGCTTTCATCCGGTGCTGTTTTCACTCGTGTACGAGAAACTCTGCAGAAGCCAGCGACCAGTCGATGGCAGACTGTGCAGACATAGGCGCACTGTTTATCTGTATGGCTGCTGATATTTCCGACAAAAATATCACACCCAGTTTGTTTTTCAGTCACTGGCAGTACAGAGCTCAAAAGGAAACCCTCCCTTACTTACTAAGGACCCCTAAAGTCCCACAGGCTGCAGACCCCAGGGTGGGTTATAACACAGCACAAAGCCCTGACCTCCAGTCTTGGTTCAGTTCCTTTCCCGGCTTATACAATCACCTAATGGACTCTTAATTGGGTCAAACATCACCTAGCTGTCAAAAAACAAATAATCTGGCCTGGTAAGACTAAACTTTTAAAAACTATTATCTGCTCGCTACCGCACCTCCCCCCAAAATAGAGTTAGGATGGGAGCAAATAATAACAAAAACACTATGTCCAGCAGAGCCCCACATGTCTCAGGTGACATACAAAGGAGGCTGGCTGCAGGAACATACTAACCTTCTGCTGGAGTCAATATAAACCAGAGATCTTAGAGGAGGAGGATATGGCCTCTTTTCTTTTACCTAATGTGGACATGTTTTATAAATATGAGAAGTTACAGGTAGGACTTAGCCAGGGTCTCAGGAAGTCCATCCCCGGGGAAGTAACCAGTTTCGAGACAGAATGGGAAAGCAAGAGTAGACGGTCAGCTTTTGGGGACAGTCCCACAGTGTCCTCTGGGCTTCCGCTTTAGAACAGGAAACCAATGGTACTGCATATCTCAGTAACATCAGTTTCATAGAACTGATTTTCCAAACCCTGTCTGCCATGGTGAAACTAAACTTGTACTCTCTGTGCCCTCCCCTCCTTGCTTGGCAAAAGTTTAGTAAGCAAAGGACGTCACCTTTTGTCAGCAGCAAGAGACAGATGTGGCACTACAACAGCGACAGCCCCCCCTGCTTCTGAGGCTCTCTCCACTTCTCAGTCACCAAAGTGATTCTCTGAGAAACATCCCCTACCTCTCAAGAAGGGACTGCAAACATCACGGCTCTCAAGAGGATGTGCACCGCCAAGTTCTAACTACTAAGCAGCTACTGTGCACGCATGCCAGCTAACAAACTGGGAATTCCCTTTGTCAAGAGAAAGATCAGAATGTAACTGTACAGTTCCAGGGGAAGATCAATAACCGTCAGAAGGAAAAAGAGAGAGAAAGCGGGCACTTAATTCACCGCCTTTTCATCTCAATGGAAGAGCAAATTTCCTGGGTGACAAGGCCTTCCCTCTCTTCCGAAGTCTTGACCAAGGAAGAGTGTGTGAAATATTTACGACTGGCCTTTCTAGCTAATACTAGCAACACACTTACAAATACACTCATTAGTACCTAGAAAGCAGAGGAAAACCAGACTGGAGTTAGACAAGTCCTGGTAGACACTAATCCACCTGATTGGCAGAATGCAGTGGGGACATACAAAAAGTAAGACATGGTCTATCCACTGCGCATTTTGGGGTGGGGGTGGGGAGGATGCCCAAGCCTCCACACAGACGACCCTTCAGATCATGTTACATCCCAGCCTCGTGAGAGAACAGCCTATGAATGGACCTTAAGTAATAATCCTCCAGAGCTGCAAAGATGGCTCAATTCATAAGGCACTTGCCACGCAAGTTTGAGGACATGAGTTCAATCCCCCAGAACCCATGCAAAAAAAAAGCAGAGTCTGGCCATTATCCTACTGCTGGAAAAGCAGAGCTGCAAAGCTCTCTGGAGCACATTGACTGGCCAGTTTAGACCAGTTCAGACTAGCTCCAGGTTCACTGAGAGATCTGTGTCAATACAGAAGGTAGGTAGCTATTGAAGAAGACACTAAATGTTGGCCAGAGTGGCCTTCCTACACACACACACACACACACACACACACACACACACACAGGCATACAGGCACACAGGCACACATGCATGCACTTCAACTATATCCAGCATTAGGAAATTGTTCACCCAAAGTCACTGGCTTGCCTTCTGTAAAAAGCCATGATCAGAGATATTGTGCAGGCAAAGGCAGGATGGGGAACTGAGTTCCTGAATCATAACATAATAATAATAATAATAGTAAACATAAGTTTAACAGCGCATCCCCAAATCTTGACCCTAAGAGGTTTCCATGGAGGTGCCGACCTTAAGACTCCAGACTCATAAATAAATGGTGATGTTGTCTGTGCACTCCAGCTTTGCAAGGGTAACTACTGCCTCATCCTCTCGCAGGGGCAGACCACACATTCTCATGGGGGCCAGAGCAGCTACCGCTCTGAGCAATGACTTGACTGTGGGACAGACTCTTCCCGGCATAGCTCTTCCTGTATATTTTGGGCTCCGTGATCACACAGTGTACCAATTAACACTTCCTCGTCTAGAAACACAGTCTTCTGGGAAAAACATACTCTCTTCGGTGTGGCCGGGGAGTTCTGCCATAGCTTGTAATTTTGGCGAACGAAGTGACTTCCTGTCTGACAGGAAGCAGATGCCAAAGCTCACTTTAGCTGCCTGCAAAATTCTTGTGGAAAAGTTAAACAGAGAGAAAGCCTCCAGTTCCCCCAAGAGAAGACAGCCCTTTATCAGGCAGAGCCCAACTCTTCCAAGATGGCCAACCTCTCCCCTGACCCCTATTTATTAAAATGAGTTTATCTAACAAACAACCCAAGCGCTTTTCGGTCCTGAAGAAGTAAGTCTGGTCTCTGCTTTGGAAACAACAGCCCTTTCAAAGCTTCTAAGACATAATTACCAGTTGAGTTTTGAACTTTGCCCAGATAAAGGCCGATACAGCAGGCTGGGCTGTTTGTTCCTCTAATCAACTAAGTTCAAGTGTGAATAGAACGCTGGCCTCCCTTTGTGCCTCCAACCTCCTCCAAGACAAAGTTACTTTTCTCCCTTTATTAAGCACTAAGTGTATTTTTACAAGGGAGCCTGAATCTTTAGTTTTGTTTTTGAAAATCCCAACCACTTGATCTGGGGGTGGGGGAGTGTTATTAAGTCCACTGAATCAGTTTTTAGGAACAGCAAAGGCTAACAAGACTTAACCAACTGAAAGCTAAAATTTAAATTGTTATCACAAATCATACTTCCTTCCCTAAACCCCACCCTCATAGCCACTGCAGCAGGTACCTACAGGCAGCAATCTCTGAAAGCTGATGTTGTGCAAAGCTACCATGCAGATTTAAGAAACAATGCCAAGCTATTGCTTGGCTCATACACATAAACCCCAAAGAGTGCCCGGGACAGAGGTGGATGGCACATAAAACAATCTACAATTGACATGTCATTTACTGGCATTTTTAATAGTTTCTTCTCTTTTCGTTTTTAATGCAGTTCTATCTTTCCATCTTACTCTCTCTAAGCAGTTCCCTAGCCAGCCTCGGACAGTAAACAGTTAATATTCCACTCTCCCCCGCTGCCTTGGAAAGCAAAGGAACAATTGAGACATTGTCCAGTGAACAAGACTCCCAGGGACGACATTTTTGTTTATGCCCCAGTTCTCAGACTGTCAGTTTCCACTGGGCACGTTAAAGCCTGACCCACACTACCGAAGGCTCGGGAGCTGAAAGGGCTCTGCTTCGCTTGT
The DNA here is from genome assembly GCF_000001635.26 of Mus musculus. Lineage (NCBI taxonomy): Eukaryota > Metazoa > Chordata > Mammalia > Rodentia > Muridae > Mus > Mus musculus. Next base: position 55,838,097 of record NC_000085.6, on the reverse strand, counting down.
TTTAAAGCTTCAGAGTCTGTTTTTGATTCAAACCCCAAACTTCCCCTCCCCTGCACCCCGCCTTTTACCCCAGAAAGTTGCCTCCTAACTCCGAGACTGTGTTGCAATTCCTTCTTGGAATCCTTTGCCAAGAAAAGTAACAAAATATTTTTGAATACCAGTGTTTGCATGGTTTGGTCAAAACGGGTGGGAGTGGTTGGGTGGGTGGGAGGAGAAGGCCAGACAAGTGGCCCAGCCTTGAAAGCCAGGGTGTTTTTAACAGATTCTCAAAAAAAAAAAAAAAAAAAAAAAAAAAAAAAAAGCCTCTAAATTGGATATAGGTAAGTCGGGACCAACGATGAACTCAGGCTCAAGGTCTGGGAAGCGGAAAACATTTCAAAATCCAGAGAGTCTTCAAAACAGCCAAACTTTAGGCTCAAAAACATTATTTCTTCCCAGTCCAGGCCACTGCCTGATGCACTGCTGAAACTACAGCCCAAAGATCCCCCACTACCATCCTTAATAGATATGGGCACTGACAAGGGTGGGTTTTGTGGACTTGGGGCCTGCTTTATGACAGCCTACTCAACAGTGAGCCTGCTTCTTCTCTGAGGAGTGACATCACCAGCTTTCACTCCTGCAAGCAGCGTAGGCATCAAAAAGGCAGCCCCGCCATTCTGCACATAGACACTCTTTGCCATTGGCCCAAGGCTACCAATGGGAAGAAGTGCAGGAGTGTGCATACACTCAGGAGCACAGAGGTACTCTCACCTGGGCACACACATACACACACACACACACACAGGTGTACACAAACAGGTGTATATATTCATACACAGATACACACACAATTGTGCCACACAGTGGGCACACACACACAAGTGCACACGCAGCTGCACACACAGGTGTATATACACATACATGGGTACACAGGTGCATACACAGTTGTGCCTCACAGTGGGCACACACACATACACACCCAGGTGAACATGCAGGTGAGGACACAGGTGTACATATACATACACAGGTACATACACAGTTGTGCCACATACAGTGAACACACAACACACCGGTGTATACATACAGGCACACACAGACAGACAGCTATACACACACACACACACACACACACACACACACACACACGCCCAAAAGCATGAGTTCCACACAGGAAATGAGATTCCTGAAAATGGGACTCCTACCTCCCTGGATCCCCTCATTATTTGAATCAGAGACACGGCTTTTTGTCACAAACTGGCCAGGAAGCCTGCAGATGGGGTTGGGGCTACTACTGCCCTGGAGCACCACAGAAAGGAAGTCCGAGCTGCCTGGGTGACTTTACCCAAACCAACCGTAGAAAGCCACCTTTTCCACCCAGCCTTGTGCACCTCTCTTCTCTCTTCTTTCCAGCCCAGCCTCTGGCTAGAGTCCTACTGTGTGCTCCGTATGGGATTGGGGTACGTAATCTGCCACAGGTTCTAACTTGTCAAGATATTATTTTCACTTTATTATTTATCACTATATCCGGGTTTGGGTTGCGGCATTTCTCAGATTGCCAATTCGGATGTCTGTACCCGCTCATCTCATCCCTGCCTTCAACAGGATGAAAGCAGCTGGACTCTGCTGATCAAATCCACAAATGGAAGCTACCCGGCATCTCCCTTTGGACAGCCAGCACCTGCCCATCCGATGGCCATACTGGTAGCAGTCTTCCTCAATGATGGAAGGGGTCAGGCGCAAATAGAAAGACTGACCCTGCTAGGAATGGCCTGAAGGCTTCAGGTGCACTTAGAGCAGAAGCCATTTTAGCCCTGGTCATTGGATTCTCAGATCTTTCCCAAGAAACAGCGTTAGGGAGATGATGGGAACCCAAACCCAGGAAGCAGCCTGAGCTTGCTCCCCGGGCCTCCGCTCCCTGCCTGCCCACCCGAAGCGCTTTTCTTCCAAGTGGCAAATGAATCATGTCAGAGCAAAAGCCATTTAGAAAGTACACGTTGTAAAAGACCCATACTCGGGCACTTTCCATTTATTAATTATGCTATGGATTAGGATCAAAGTCGGAGAAATCTTGGTGTACTTGAAATGAATGGCTTTTGTGGTTACCTAAATCCTCCAAGTCCCCTGGAATGTAATTCCTTAGGCAAAAACAGCTTCCCAGACTTCTTGACTCCCCCCTACACACACACACACACACACACCAATAACTCAGAGAGATTGAAGGTTCTGCATCAGACCTGAGGATGTAATTACTTGGGTTTTATTTTATTTATTCTAGTTGTGAAATATGCAATTCTTCCTCTTGACGGCCCCCCCCCCACACACACACCAGTTCTGGGTTCTTAGTTTCTGTTGATGAATCTTAAAGGCTCCAGCCCTTCCTCCCGCTCTTTCCTGTCTTCAGACCTTACTACTCTTTCTTTGAATTAGATTCTAATTAAAAATAACGTTAAGCCAGCAGTGCGGGCCCACTTCTTTAATCCCAAGACTCAGGAGGCAGAGTCAGGCAGATCTCTATGAGTTCTACATAGAACAGTCAGGGCTATACAGAGAGACCCTGTCTAGAAAAACAAACAAACAATAACAAAACCCAAAGGTGAGGGTATGACTCAGTGGGGGAAGGGTGACCAAGTTCAGTCTGCAAATCACATGGCAGAAGAAAAAAACTGACCCTGTAGGTTGCTATCTGACTTCTGTATGCGTGTTCTCACACACTTAATAAATGATAATCGCATATATGTTTTTAATGTAATGACTTAGGCCAATTGAGGTGCCATGGACTTTTAAACTCAGCACTCGGGTGGCACAGGCAGGCAGATTGCTGTGAGTTCAAAGCCAGCCTGGTCTAGACCCATGCAAGTCAGAGTTACATAGTGAGATCATGACTCCAAAATAAAATCATACGGACTTAAACTCCAAGTTAGTCTCATGAAAGTGACAGGCTGCACTGAAGAGACGCTGAGGAGGGCTGTGGCCGAGACACTCAGGTGGGAATCCTGGCTCCGTCCCTCAAACAATCTAGCTTCTTTAGACTGTGGATTTCTTACCTCTAAAACGGGAACATGAACACTTACTTCAAGAGGAACTGCTGGAAAGACTGACCAAATCAAGCACAGATCACTTGCTGGGGCTTATTCCTCATCAGTACGTGATGACATGACTTAGGGTCCCTGCACTTCAAAATTCCCCAGAAGACATCTGCAGTCCGTAGTGTCTATACCTCTGACTCAATGATATTCTTTAAAATACTCTTGAATCGTAATTGAAAACCAACTCCTTGCCTTAGATGCCTAAGAAAAGTGACGCCTAAGGTTGTGGCTAAAGTAGCTGATGTGCAACCAAAGCCTGAGTTCCTGAGGCTGAGGAGCCAGGACATTAACGGGGGGTGGGGTGGGGGTGGGTGGGGTGGGAGGGGGATGTACATAAAGAACAATCCCTGGGAGCACCCTCTGTCCTCCACATGCATGCTCACTGACACACTCACAGATGCCCAGCCTCATGTGAATATGCATGGACACACATGCGTGCGCGCGCGCGCGCGCACACACACACACGCACACGTGAAAACACACGAACACACGCGCACTCGCACACACACACACAGAGGCACGGCACACAAACAACCAAAGTTCTTGCAGCCTTTGCAGAATCTGGATCGACTTAGACACAAAGCGAAAACACAGAAGAAGAAGAAACTGATGTATTCAAATCAATGCCCTGAAATGTATTACTTATTTAAAAATCCATCTGTACCAAGTTTACCTAACAACATGGAGTACAGAAAAGTATTTCCATTGCTTACAACTTTGTCTCTGACTTAAAGACAGAGCATCTATAAGTGAACATGGAAAATTGCTGGATTCTTTCCAATAAAGAAATGAGTACACTGGGTGCAGCAAAGAAGACGCCCACTGGTGAGGGGGTAGTTTCTGCTTTGGAAGCAGAAGTATTCATTGTCTTATCTCAGAGTCTAGCAATATGGATTTAAACCAAACCCCACAAAAAGCTGCTCTATTCTTCTACATTAGTCCAAGCCCTGGAGAAAAACCCTGCTGGCAGTCAGTCTATGCACACCCGCCCAAGGGCTCTTACTAAAGCACAATCCAGAGTCTTAAGAGGCTGTAAGCAGGAACTGGAGAGGCGGCTTAGGAGTTGAGAGCACTTGACCATCTTGTAGGACTGGGGTTCCGTTCCCAGCACCCACAAGGCAGCTCACACAATCTGTAACTCCAGTTGCAGGGGATCTGATGCCCTCTTCTGGCCTCTTAGGGCACCAGGGCATCAGCACTCATGTGGTAAACATACTTAAATCTAGACACCTAAACACACAATTCTTCAAGAACCAATAAACAAAAACACTGGAAGCAAAAGAAAGAGCCATCCATACAAAGAAAACCAGGACTACAGTCTGGTAGTAGAATACGTAATCGTGGTAGAGTGGACTGAATTTAAAGGGACAGCACTGGGGGAATTCAAATACAGTGGTTTATTTAAAAACAAACAAAACCTCAGTTGTATAACCCATGAAATATGATACTAACATTCATTATGAGATGCCACAGGTTCAGCGCACACACACGGGCAACTGTATAGGCACCTACACTGAACTACACAGACACTGAAGCCTAACAGTGATTCCTTAGGGATGAAGACCTGTGCACTTGGGAAAACAACAGAAGTCAGCCTGGTTTTGTTCATTATTTTTAATGGTGTGTAAGTAGTATGTGTGCATATGCGAACATTTATGTGAGTACAGGTTTTAATTATGTGTCTAGGTGTGTTGTATGCAGGTAGGTATGTGTGTGTGAGTGAAGGTTTTAATTATGTGTATAGGTGTGTTGTATGCAGGTAGGTATGTGTATGTGAGTGAAGGTTTTAATTATGTGTATAGGTGTGGTGTATGCAGGTAGGTATGTGTATGTGAGTGAAGGTTTTAATTATGTGTGTAGGTGTGTTGTGTGCATGTAGAAGTGTGTGTGTGTGTGTGTGTGTGTGTGTGTGTGTGTGTGTGTGTGAATGCTGGTTTTAATTATGTGTTAGATGTGTGTGCATGTAAGTGTGTGTGTGTACACATGTAGGTGTGTGTATGTGAGTGTGGGTGTTAATTATGTGTAGTTGTGTGTGTACATGTGGGTGTTTGGGGGGGGTTAATTATGTGTACATGTGTGTGTGTGTACATAGGTATACATATGTGTGTGTGTATGTGTGTGTACGTAGGTGTGTGGGTGTGAGTACAGTTGCCCACTGAAGTTAGATGTGATAGATCTTCTATAGCTGGAGTTGTAGACAATTGTGCAATTGTGAACCGTCTGACACGGATGCTGGGACTTGAACTTGGGTCCTCTAGAAGAGCAGTCTTAAGCACTGAACTGCCTCTGAAGCCTCTGGCTTTATTATTTTTAAAATAGCATGTTCAACATGAGGAGATGATTAACAATGATTACTTTGAGTGTCAGATAATAATATATTTGCTATATTATCTCTGATCTTTTTCTGGATGTTTTTTGTTTGTCTGTTTTCAATTTCAAAAGCGCGACCCAAGTGGCCTGCCCTGAGAACAGAGTAAACAAAAATGCATAACACCCACTCAAAACAGGGGTCCCACCTTGAGCTTCTCTGTCCTACTTTGATGGGGGAGCAGGCAAGCACACCCTAGATTCCAAAGGTGCTGGAGATCTACCAGGGAGTGCACGCTCTTAGCTCCACATGGTTTATGATCTGAGAAAAACACTCAATGAAAACTGCTGTCTGCAGATTCACATCCATGTGTAACTTGTCTGCAAGTCTGCAAGGCATCGCCCACGTGGTGAGCAGGGCTATAACTAAGGATGCATGGGGCTCATAGTAATATGACTCCCTCTGTTCCTCGCTCCCTGTGCTACTAGTTCATGCCTTTTTGTCCTAAAAACTCAGAGCCTCATTTCCTCAACACAATAATTCCACTATTCTATAGAGGAATAGTCTACCTCCAACAGGACTCAGGGGCCTAGAGCAGATAGAGAGACAGGTAGGTAGTTAGGTGTCCAGAGACCTGCCCCTCCTTTGCCCGCATGTGCATCCAAGAACAGTGAAGCCACAGCTCTGCATTCCAACTCTCCAAGTTCAAATTCCAGTGTGTGGCTTTGGTTTCCTCATCTCTAAAGCACAATGGCAACAGCGAATCCCTAAGGGTGTTAGAGGGTTAAGCCGGTGACTACTGAGAAAGGTGCCTAGATGTGGCCACATGTTCAGTGACAGCCAGCATGACCATGACAGCGCCTGTGTGTCTCGCTACCTCTTCAGGTATCAGTTCAACTATCAAAATGTGGGCGTGAGGTGGAGAGATGGCTCAGTAGGTAAGGTGCTTACTGCACAAGCAAGAGAGCGTGAGGGTCAGCCGCAGTGCCCATGTAAGAATGCCTGGCGTGGCCATGCTTATAAAACCCGGTGCTGTGAGGCAGAAAGATCCTCAGTGGCCAGCCAGCCTAACTCAATGGTCAAGTGGCAGGTAAAAATGAGTGTCCGCGTCAAAAAAAAAAAAGTAAAAAGAAAAGAAAGAAAAAAAGAAAGGAACCCCAGAGGTCAACACACACACATGCACATGCGTGCACACAGATGCACATATATACATATACTCATGGGATGAGAGATTGCTACCAGAAGAGCTATCAATCCATAAATTCTAGGATAAAGTCTTAATATCAAAAGAAACAAGAGGAGGTGGCTCGAGCCTGTGACTGTGCAGTCTTGTGTGGTTAACTGTGGCCTTGGGAGGAAGTGTGACCAAAAGGTCTCCAAACCTTTCAATTTAGCTTCTGTTCTGAACTCTGCTGTATGGGCCTGGGCCTGGCAGGATCCTGATTTTGCCAACTGAAAGCCTGTGCAGGAAATTTCACATAAGCATCCAGATACCAGAGCACTCAGCCAGGTCCAACCCTGCTGGCTTCCTACATAGCGTGAACCGCCCTCACAGTCCAAGCCTATTCCCCAGGGCCAATGGCTGCCCTGCCTCTCCCTCATAAATGTCCTCCGCCACTCACTCATTCCACACAGATGTCCAAATGCACACTAACCCACAGGCCAGATTTTAAATCATGCGCTCAAACTTCCGAATACGGTTGCTGGCTTAAGACCTGTGCCTCGCATGTGATGAACTTATAGTGTGATAAATAAAGCAGATTGAGAGTTCTCGCATGTGCATCAAACAGCAAAATGGACATATGAAACACTTGTGTTAAATGTCCAGGTAGCATTAAAAGTTATCACCCTCTTCAGAAACACCACTGTTTGGTTTGGTTCCGTTTGGTTCCTTTTGTTTCCTTTTGTTTCCTTTTGTTTCGTTTTGTCTCACCATAGTTAACTGAAAGGTGGGAAGTAATGAGACTTGTACCCACTGCTCCTGACCGCAGAGCCAGAGCCCAGCTCCTAATGCTAACTTCATTCTGCTCATCTTCATTTCTGGTTCTGATGAAAAGTTGCCCCCTGTCCCACTGCCCTGGTTATCTTTAACTGTCACTCTGACAAGCCCTAGGGTCATCAGGAGAAGATCAACTGAGCAATTCCTCAGATCAGATTGCCCTGCGGCTGAGTTGGGGATCATCCTGATAATTGCAGGGAGAGTCAAGACCAAGGCGGGCAGCGCCACCCTAGGCAGGAGGGCCTGGACGCCTTAGGAAAGCTTGCTGAGTACAAGCTGGCTTCCCAGCCAGGCAGCAAGCAGCACCCTACATAGTTCCTGCTGCACTGGAAAGTAAGGTCCTGGGTCAGAGGTCCTGCTGAGTGGAACAGCAAGCAGGCTTGCCTTCAAGTTCCTGCTGAGTCCTTGCCTTCACTTGCCTCAATGATGGACTGCAGTCTGCAGATACAAACTGAAATAAGCCCACTTCTCCCCCTAAGCTCTTCTGGTCCTAAGTGTTTTATCTCAGCCACAGGAACTGAACAAGAACAGAGTCGTTGCATTTGCAACCAGCTTTTAGAGACATGGGAAGTGGGCATGGTGGTACACTCCTTCCATCCCTGCACTGGGGAGGCAGGCAGATCTCTGTGAGTTCAAGGCTAGCCTGGTCTACATGGTGAGTCCAGGACAGCTAGGGCTATGTAGAGAGACCCTATCTCAAAAACAAGAGGGGGACAGACAGACCAAGGCACCTTCATGGGCACTACAGGCAGGAAGCTCAGTTTCTATAAAAAGCATGAATGCCAATGCGGACATGTGCTCCCCGCTTCACCCCAGAAAGATCCACGCCCACCCAAACCTTGAGAGTAGAGTCCTCACATACTGGGCCTCAGAAGCCCTCTGTGTGCCGCTGCAGGCAAACACTGCCAGGCCTACAGGGATAAGCAGGGCCCCAGCTCCAGGGCCTGGACACAACATTCTGGGTCTTTTGTGACTGCACCACTTTCTTGCACAGTGTGTTGTTTTAATAGAAAACGGAGAGACCATCCATCAGATAGAAAAGCGGTCATAGTACCGAGAAAGAAACAGCAGGATTCTTCATTTGCCACCAATGATCTGTGATAAGAAAACAATGTCTCTAAAATACACAAGTAAATGTTGCCAAGAAACAAAAGAAAAGTTTTCCAGCAATGATGGGTATGCGAATGAGAGCCAGGGCAGAAAAGTCTGAGAAACCAAAAATATAAAATCAGGAATTTCATGAAAATACCTAACATTCATTGTTAAAATTCCCTAAGACCGCAGGAACGAATCACAGAAACTCCAGTATCCACGCGAGCTTCCCTTTACAGATTGCTATTGGGGAAGCAGGGAGGGGGGCACAATGTGTCCCCTCCTTATAGGAGCCCTCAGACTAGCTCAAATCAGCTGTTCTTAGAGAAGACAGGTATCTTCTGCAGCCGTGGGCTTCTGTGTGCAGCAGTGGCAGGCTTGGTTCATGCCCCAGAACTTTTAAAAGAATTATTATTTTTATTTTTTACTTAGCATAAGCCTAAAGGCTCGAATAACTCTATGAGAACCACTTTGCTCATAAAGCAACGGAAAACCACATCAAACTAGTTAAGGTGTTGGCTCTCCAGGATAATCCAGAGCTGGAGCTGGCTACCCAGAGCTTAAATGGTGCCATCCCGGTATCCTCCCTGCATGCATTTTAACCTCCTCAAATGACAGTCTTCCAGTCCAGGGCCAGGGGTACACCAAGGCCACCATGCACCTATGTGGAGACAGTAAAGTACTGTGAGGAGCCATGGATTTAAACTCTCTGAATTAAAATGCATAAAAACAGACAAACCTGTATCATATATCTGCTCCTGCCCAATCTCACGTAGGTCAGACAGGAAGGTCAGGGCCAGATCTTCTGCCATGGTGAGGCAGCAGCAGTGGTGTTATCAAAAAGAAAAGCAATGTAGGCACGGGTGTCATGCTCTGCACTGAGTCTACCTCAGGGTCCAGGCTGGAAGGACAGCACACACAGCACGCACGTGCTATTCACCAAGGCTATACCTGCCAACCACGTTGTCTAAAGCCCGGCTGAAACGGAAGTGGCTCCTCCCAGTGCCTCTGGCAATGCCTTGTAATTCTCCACTGTGCTGTGAGATTTAATGGAAGAGGGCTGCTACCATGTCCCAAAGAAACTATTTTGGGAGGCTAAGGATGTGGCTCAGTTAACCAGAAGCTTGTCTAGCAGCAAGTAGCCCTGAGTTCAGTCCCCAGCACACATGGGATACGGTAGTGCACACCTGCAGCCTCAGCACTTGGGACTCGGAAGCAGGAGGATCGGGTGTCCTAGGCCTCCCAAGGCCGCACAATGGTTTGGAGGCTAACGTAAGCTACATGAAACCCTGTCTCAAAACAAAACACTATTTTTGTTCCTGAGTTCCAACAAGGTTTCCCAGGAAACCTAGCTATGTTTTCAGTCCATTATGAGGTATGTTTGTTTATACGTGAATTTTATTTTCTGCCCCCACTCCCATCAAGGCCAGCTTCTCCCTTGAGTCGCAAAAGGCTAGGGAACAACATTTCACCTACAGTCTCTCATAACCCTGAGCTGGGCCTAACATCAAAAGCCACAGAAAGGGAACGAAGTCAGATGAGGCCTGAAGACAGAAGTAGATAAGGGCTGTGGGGTACGCCCAGTCTCTGGAGGGCATGGCCGGAGCAGCCCCAAGGCTACACAGTGGCTTCCTCCTTCTTTCTTGCACCTTGGAGTAGGGAGGATAAAAGGTCTTTACCCCTACTGTTCTCACACCCATCTAGCTCCCCATCTCTTTCGGATTACACCACCTAATCACTGCCCAGATCCACCCGCTATGCGGGTCTGGGCTGAAAAACAGATTGCATCACGCTGTCTAGGCCGTTTAGCAGCAGCTTGAGATTGCAGGAGCCTGCAGCTGGATGGACAAGACACTTCAGGGTGAGGCAGGGCTCAGAGGCAGGGCTCAGACGCACACCATCAGTGGTATCTGGCTCCACCGAGGAACCAGACATTGGACATTGCAACCAAGATGTTGACTACATTGTCATATGACTACTTGTGCCCACGCAACAAAAAATATGATTGGGTATCTGGACTTAACTGGCCTGGGCATTGTCAATTCTGAGTCCTTGAATATCATAATCAACTTTCAATCAGGTGGCAGAGCCAAGTGTCTCTTTGTAGCTGACCTGAGTCTTTTTTAAAAGATGAGATTTAGGCCCAGATTTTCAGAATTATATGATAGGCTACATATAAGGCTGTCAAAGGCCATCCTAAGAAGTTACAAATTTGGGAGCTAAAAAGGACAGATCCACATCAAGTGAGAGACAAGTGAGGATTGACTGTGGTAGTGATGGCAAGTGGTTGGAGGCAGAAACACACACACACACAGATGAGAAAGGATGAGTTATCAGCACACAGGATAGGCTGAGAGCATGGAACATGGAACATGAGAGAAAGAGGAAAATCAAGAATGAAGCATGTTCAGGCCACGAGCTATTGATAAAGGCTTCTGACCTTTAGCTTGATTCTGGGCATGGTGATTTTCCTACGGCATCCAAAGGGAGGGCGAGCCTGGCAGGCAGGACTTGGACCTGAGGAATTATTGGTCATTCTTGCCTGGAGATTCCCAGGCAACTCTTCCAACTCAACAAAACCTTCCACATAAAAAAGCTAGGCCATGGCGAACAGAGACAGGAGGGTGGCCAGGGCTCCCAGCTCAGCTCCAGAGTTAGCGAGAGGCCCTGTCTCAGGGAATAAGGCATAAAATGATAAAGCGTGACATGTGGTATCATCTTCCCCTGGTATCCTCACATATGTGCATGGGCACACACACATGTGCATATACATATCACATGTGATTGTCTTTGACAAATAAAAAATACAGGGCTAGAGAGATGGTTCAGTAGGTAAAGGCTTGCCACCAACCCTGATGAACTAAATTCAAGCCCCCAAAATCACATGACAGAGAGAACTGACTCTCACACATTGTTTTGTGTTACAGATGATAATAGGATGTGCAAACCATTAACAAGCCAATCACAAAACAACCCCATGAATGTTTACCACAGCCTTAGCAAAATACAGCAACAACCATCAATAACCAATTTCTAGAGTTCCCATTTGAGCACTTTGCCAAGTTCAGGGGCCTCTATCCCGGGAGTCATAACAGGAGACAAAAGCCCCACACCCTGGCTTTCTGGAGCATTCCTGTAACCATGTTCCATGGAAGTGCCGCCCTGGCAATTAGACACACTTGGCTGTGAGCTGGAGTGTGTAAGGGTGGCTTATCAAGTTACTGGCAAACCCTACCACACGTCATAACTCCAAACTGTGTTTCTCCAAAGACATGCTACCACATCAGGTAGTGAGCGAGCATACGCTCAAACAATCAACGTGCTAACAGAAATTCTGTGAACACTCTGTTCATGATGAAGTCACACTGAGTCCAAACCAAATTAGCTCCAGAAACTGGTTTTCTGCCTAATTAACGGAGCATGGCAGCAGGAGGGAGAACGTCACGTGCAGAGGAATGAACCACGGGGCTCCTTGGCTTCAGGAAACTTACAGTCTGGTTGGAGAAATAGGCAGGCCCCAAACACAGAGTTAATCGGCAAGACAAGAAATGGCAAGCAGGAAGGGATGGGTGCCAAAGGAACACTTTTGTTTTATTTACTGGAAAGATAAACATAGCCCAAACCATGAGCTGAGCTCTAAGACCCATGTTAATTTAAAACAGGCTCCTGTGTTCAGTAAACAGAGCAGGTGCTGAAACCAAGTGAGCTTCACAAAGAAGGTTCCCATCTTGTCCCTTTCTGCTCAGTAGACCTCTGCAGAGGCAACCCCTCCTCTGGAAGGGGTCTGAAGCCCCCTGCAGATCCAAGACCCAGTGAAAGACTTACTTGCCTGGCAGAACCCAGAGCTTAGTGAACCTATTTTAAGAGAGAAAATTTTTTTTCCAGTAACCTTATTAAGGTCTCTGAAACAAATGTCAGGAAACACTAGCTAGCAGGGATCTGCCAGAGACGCTTCCCCAAAGCACACCAGGACCCAGCTCTGAGAGATGGCAGAAAGCCAAATGAGGCTGCCAGCCCTCCCCCATTTGCTGTGGGAGTATCTTTCACACAGGAGCCAATGGCCTCTCTGAAAAGTGGGTGTGTCTGCCCAACAATCTAATCTAGGGATCACAGAATTGACCAAGCTCCTACCCCTCATCAAATAAACGTCCTTTGCCCGCTAAAATAACTCTAAGAGCAACATTGTAACTAAAGTGGTTTTGTCAAAGGATACACCTGAAATCCTATCTCTGGAGAGCTAGAGGCAGGAGGATTGATAATTTGAGGCCAACCTGGGCTACATAGTAACAATCTGTTGCAAAAAAAAAAAAAAAAAGATGAAAGAAGTAATTACATCAGAGACTGTAATTAACAGAGATTATGAGTAAACTCAAGGCCTCTGAAATAGCCCTGGAAAAACGGAGCATTCTGGGGTAGCAAAAGCAGATGTTGTGTGTGAATTACCTAAGATGGCGAACTGTGATCTGGTGAACAGGCAGCAGCAGCTGCCCCCGAAAGCCTTAAAGGTGAAGCCTTGGCAAGATCACCCTAGTCTGCCGAGTTCTGGAGCAAGGGGAGTTAAGGGTTCAGCTTTCCAGGGCAACTTAAACCTTTTCTTTCCCTAAGTTCCCCAAGAGAACCATGCTAATTACGGAAATCTGACACTAACATCTCTGCAGCTGTAGGTGACACGCACAGAATTGAGACCTTTCAGGAAGATAATTTATGGCTATGTATCAAACGAGCAACTTTTAAAAACTCTGTTCCTTTTCTAAATTCTTCCTTCATATCTCTCCCAAAAGAAAAGGGCCAGGGGGTGGGGGAAGGACAGAGATGTCTAAAGGATCCACAACATGGTACTGATTGCACAAATCAGGGCAAAATCACATTAAGGACTCCTATGGGTCATTAAAAGCCTTAAAAATTGTAATGACATGAATAAGTACTTACTGACTTTAGTAATTTTTGTTTTAAATAAATACAAAGCTGGAGCATAAACATGGCTAGGAGCAACAGAATATTAAAAAGAAATAGAAAAAACCTAAAAGGAAGTAAATATCTCTGAAATGTGAGACTGTGGATGGTTTTCAAACTGTCTACAATAGATACCAAGTTTATGAATTTATTCATAAATGCTACATTCTTTTAAAAATTGATTTCATGGGGCTAGACCAATGGCTCAGCAGTTAAGAGCACTGGCTGCTCTTCCAGAGGACCTGGGTTCAGTGTCCAGCTCACATGGCAGCTCACAACTGTCTGCAGCTCCTGCTGCAAGGGAAGAGTAAATGTTTTCCAGTCTTCTAGAGGCAGAAAGGTTCAATTAAAATATGAGCAATTCTCGTCCTTAAATACTCTAAGATCTGTCAGTCACGGATGATATAAATAAGAGGTAAATGGGGGAATTCTAAAGAAAAGAGATGGTGTCGGGGTCGGAACAGCGTTATCTTCAACATGTACAAGCAGAACTGAGCATGGACAAGATACAAGGAGCCAGTGCTTCAGAGCGAGAGGTCTCAGCACACAATAAAGATGGAATTCTTATAACGTACAAAAAGGGGGCCATATGAGGGGTAGTATGGATTCCAAAGCCCTCAAACTTTGGTTCTACTCTAAAGGAAGCGAATACACTGGAGGTTAAACAATCCTTTGTGACCTGGGTTTCTATAGCTGTGGTGGGCAGCTACCAGACCAGAACCCAAACCTTGAGAACTTCAGAGATTCTGTAAGGACCAAAGGATGACTTGACTGCTTGACTTTGGGCTCCACCACAGTCCTGGCCTGCCATGCACCTTGGGGACTTCACCACACGCTTTTCTTTAGAATGCTGTGATTCTATCCATGGCTCCTTTCCCTCTAAAGCCCGAGCACCTAGCTCTCTGTGGCAACTCCCCACATAAAAATAGCAAGCCCGTGCATAGTGCTGACACGCTTGCTTTAGGGACAAAACAGGCATGCTCACCGGAGCCTTGTCTGTGAAATGGGAAGGCTCTAACTCAGCTGTTTCCAGGAAACACAGGCTGAGTGTTCTAGAAAGGTTGTCTAAGTTATGGCTCACTAGATTAAATAAGTAAATAAACACACAGCAAGAAAGGTGTGTATACACACACACACTTAGCAAAAGAAAGAAAGATAGTCCACAGAAAGGGGTGAGAAACTCTTTTTATAAATTGATATAGACTCTCCCTCATCACCCCAAATTCACTGCTCTCCACTGAAATACGTACACATACACCCTTCTTGCAAGGTGCTAAGGAGTCCCTGGTAATAGCTACAATATCTACAGCCAGAAGCCACATCTCAATCAGGAAGCTGGCAGGGATTCTAGAGCCACACCCTCCTACAGACAGGTAAGGAGCTCTCACTGGTACACCCCTCTCCCCCCCCCCCTCTTGCCCCCGACAGTATAGGAAAAAACATGCACGCAGTGTTCTTGGAAGCAGCTTACTCATCCGTTGCTTAGCTGTCTATTCAGTAGTTAAGAAGATGGCGGGGGGGGGGGGGGGGAGCGCTAACTCTTCTCTCCTATACCTGCCTTACCCAGTGAAGGGCATTCTCAGCCCACTGACCCTTTCTCTCTAATCTGATGGTGTTTCTCACTCTGGTTCCATTCAAATCTGCCTATAGCCACCGTTCCCAGGGCCTGCAGTATAAGGCAACTGTCAAACCCTCCTTAATCCTGTACAATCTAGATGTCACAGTACCAGGGTCTCTCTGTTTCTTTCAACACAGATGCTTTCCTGCGGGACCTACACACATTTTTTTGTCCCCTTCTGCCCGCCATAGTCTTCTACTCTCTCATATGCTCTACAGCTCCACACACCATCTTCCAATAACGCTTCAAATCCCAGTTGTAATACTTTTAGTTGCTGTGGACTCATAATAAATGTACAAATGTATGGCTTGCGGCAGGATGTTTCCATACATATATACTGTGGACAGGCTTAGCTAAGTCCCTCAAGAACTCATTCTTTCACTTGCTGTTCCTTTAATGCATACCCACACAGATGAGAACGTTTAGAATCTTCTAGACTAGCTATTTTGAAATACCTAATTAAACCACTGAAATCGTCATCAGCCTACTGTACCACAGAACTCGCAAAGTCACCCCTCCTATTCAGCTGTGTCCTTTAACCATCCTCGAATCATCCTCTCTTAAATGTCCAGGCAAATGATGCCCAGGACCCGTGACATTCCCAGGCACAGGTGTGGGCAGCACAACTTTTGCTAGCCTTGACATCTTTCTATCACAGAGCTCCCTAGCATTTAAAAGTTCCCAGAAACATGGGAACACTAAAAAAAAATGTTGGAAGCCTTCACATGCATTTAACCACAAAGAGAATGCTCTCAAGGTCATTTTAAATTAACAATGAGTAGGGTCCTCCTGTACTCTGCAGAAACAAAAGCTCCTGGTTCCTGGGGCCCTGTGTCCCTTGGAAATCCTCAGCACAGAGGAGAGGTACTGTCTGAAGTCCTGCTGGCTAGGCTGTGTCTTGAAAGGTTTCCACTTGCCATCAGCATTTAAGCAATTGTAAAGAGAGAGGAGGAAGAGAAGGAAGGAAGGAAGGAAGGAAGGAAGGAAGGAAGGAAGGAAGGAAGGAAGGAAGGAAGGAAGGAAAAGAGAGTACCAACACTGTCTGGCAGGTCTCCTTCGTTGGGATTCAGTCTGCTTCTCCATTCCACTCTTCGATGCTCATTACACAACAAAACACCCAAGACAGAGAAACAGGAAAAATCCACCCCAAGGTAAAACTCCACTCTGACTTCAAAAGGAAACCCCCAAGATA
Source organism: Mus musculus (assembly GCF_000001635.26). Taxonomy (NCBI): domain Eukaryota; kingdom Metazoa; phylum Chordata; class Mammalia; order Rodentia; family Muridae; genus Mus; species Mus musculus. The sequence continues at coordinate 55,821,870 of NC_000085.6, read as the reverse complement.
AAATTGTAAAAACTTTTGAAGCCTTTTTGTTGGGTTGTAAGACACATGCTATACCAAAATACCACCATTTTGAGTCTAGGATCTTTTTTTTTTCTTCTGGGTACAAAGGGAGTTAAATGAAGGCCTTTGTATAGCAAAGGCACCTGGGGTGGTACCCAGGGAACAAGCCCTAACCCCACAGCTTACCAGCAGCTGGAGGCAGTCTGCCAAGCCTTGCACAAGACACTACCACCCAGCATAGCCCTGCAGCTCCTCCTTCAACGTGTGAGAGGGAAAAGAATTAGAATATAAGTTTCAGAAATGTCAGAGAACGTAAAGGGGGGCACATTAGACAACGGAATGGGGGGATGGATATCTTAGAATGGGTTCCTTGGCATTTTGACACTTTATGAAGTCAGTGGGTTGGGTAGAAGGCAGAGAGGGCATGAGGGAAGAGTGAGACACGGGCTGATTCCTCACAGGAAGGGTCAGTGTTTGATCATCCAATCAAGACTGGGGAATGATCTCTTCTTCTCTTCAGAACACGGATTGGGAATCACCTGGTTATAATAAACAAATGTCATCTATTGGTTAAAGGAACTAAAATGTATAGGGTATTTTGTGGGAGAGGGCTAATGTAAATATTATTGGAAAGGGCCAGGTTGTGGCTCAGCAGAATGTTTGCTTAGCCCCAGGTTCCAACCTCAGCACCAGGAAATGAGTGAGTGAAAGAATGAATGACGGACACACTGTTAGGTGCACTGAATCCTCATTAACATCCACTTCACAACCAAGTAGTTAAAGTTGTGTGTGTGTGTGTGTGTGTGTGTGTGTGTGTGTGTGTGTAAGCAGTGTGTGTGTACAAGCAGTGTGTGTGTGTAAGCAGTGTGTGTGTGTGTAAGCAGTGTGTGTGTGTGTAAGCAGTGTGTGTGTGTGTGTGTGTGTAAGCAGTGTGTGTGTGTGTGTGTGTGTAAGCAGTGTGTGTGTGTGTGTAAGCAGTGTGTGTGTGTGTGTGTGTGTGTATGTGTGTAAGCAGTGTGTGTGTGTGTGGAGGGGTGCCTGTCGAGGCCAGAAGTGGGCATTAGACATCTTGGTTTGGAGCTGCCCAAGGTGGGTGCTGGCGTGCCAACTCTGGTCCTCTGACAGATGAGTAAATGAATGCTTTTAACTCCTGATCCATCTCTCCAGCCCCACACACATCAACTTCATATGCCATGGAAACCTTGTACTCCATCAGGAAAAAAGAAAAATCTCAATCAGATTAACATGATGTTCAGAGAAAATACTTTAAACTCCCAAAGGGAGGACTCTCTTCCAAGTGGCAGTCTTGGAGTGAGCTGCCTTCTTAGCAGTCTGTGACCATCATAACCTCAATGACTGACAGCAAACCCCAAACACTTCTCTATTTTTACAGTGAAACATCAGAAGTAATTTAGAAACAGCTTAGCCCACAAGTTACAATAATCCGAATTTCGGAGAAATTAGGAAACAATGCGTAGAAGGCTGTTTTGAAATGCGTCTGGTGATGTGTCCGTGATGTGATGACACTTTCTTGAACAGATTGGAAAACAAGGCGTGTGGAAGAGCCCCTGGTCTCTGGGAAAGCCATCCAGGGCCAAATGTGAACATGAACCAGACCCCTTGATCCACTGTGCAGAAACCCACATGATGCATGAGCCACACGCTTCACAAAGCTTCCTGGGACAACTCAGACCCTGTTCTCACTGTAGATGGTTTAGGTTGACAGCACAGCTCTGTGTCCACTGAGAAGATAATTCAGCATTTTCTAAACATGGTCTTCTTCCGCCCAAACTCAACAGTTTGTCCCTTCTCCTCAGCGCCCAAGGCCTACCTTCCTCCACAAGTCTATAACCTCTAACAGATGGCTAGTCCCCAGGTCCCTAAGGACATAGCAGTCAGCAAACAAGATTGTGTGACCATTACCAACCATGGCTTCTGTGGATGGAAGTGCCCACCTCAAAGGTGATATGTGTACTCCCGAGTGGTTGCCACGGTGGATGTGCCTTCTAGAAAACAGTAGGGGAACTCGCTTCATCCTCCCCTCTGAGTCCCTTGCCAAGATCCACACTGCTCCTGCAAAGTCTACCTTCCCCCCACCTACAGATAGTCAGTTCCCACACAAGAAAATAAGACTGATGGCCCCGGTGCGGCAACTGCTCTCATGGGATTTACAAAGGACAGGAGGGGACAATTGTGACAACTTTTGTGAGGGTCTTGCTCAGCACTGCTATGGACCATGATCTTGCACCACCACAGGGGGCCGGCTGTACACACTCTGTTAAGAGTCTGCAGAGGTAACGCCCTTCCCTGTAGGTAAAATGTTGGAAACTTCCAGGGAGAGCCTCCAGGGAGAGAAATTTCAAAGCCGGGGCAGATGTTGGGAAATCCAGCGGCATAGGAGGAAAAGGTGACTCTCGTCTCACACTCTAGGACCCTGTCACCATGTGTTTGATTCTTTTAACGTGGCATTTGATTTTCCAGAGGAACCTGAATTAGCACCCTAAGCCAGAAACGTCTTCACGTGGCATGTTGTCACTGTCCCCGATGGTGAGCCAACTTACAGTAAACAAAACAGTCAGCCACAAGCACTACCCTCACCTCTCACAGAAGAGAATGTACTCGAAGGCCCCAGAAAGGGAGCAAAGTGCTGGATCCAGCCTTTGCTCTAGCTGCTACCTCGGTGTGTGACATTGGGCAACTCGCTTAAGGCCTCTTCGGGCCTTGGTCACTCACTCTCCTCTTCTGAAATCAGATTGGGCCTAAGATGATCTAAGCTATGGACGCCAGCCCTGGAGTCCTGACATCCCAGGGGCATACATAATCGCAAGCATCCGTTTAATTGTGGGCTTGGAAGAGGGAAGGAGCGTCTAACACATGTCAGCCTTCTTCCTACATGCCTTATTTATACCATGAGAAGTTAAGACATTTCCACCAATCAAGGTTCCAAATGTGGTTTTACAGAAATAAATTATGCTGTGATACACACACATACAACTGAGGCCTGGCCCACTAAATAATATATAGCCAATTACACCGAGCTACCAAACCGGGAGGCAGCCTGAAATTTGACAAAATGCATCTTAAGATTTTCTACTTTAAATTATTTTTGCAATTTTTAGAGATTCTGAGTACTGTAGAGGCCAAACATACTAATGGGTAACATTTTGTGATAACGTAAATAAAAAATGCATGAATTATCTCATGCTTTGCATAATTCTACCTGTCATGAATTCATTATAAAAATATGTCTTTCATTAATTATTTCAAAAGTCTGAAGTCCAGCTCATGATATAAATATATAGAAGGAAATGGATATTCTAATAAGGCTGAGCTACCTTCTCAGGAGGCTAATTTATAAACTTCCAGAGCCTACGATACACTAGGAAAGCACATTAAAAATATATGTTGACACACACTTGATGCTGTAGTCTCTCAGTAAAAACAAATGTTTTCTGTGTGCAGCCCACAGGCTTTCAAAGCTGTGGGTACATGGATTAAGTTTAATTTGGGCCTTTCTAAATTAATTTCTACTCTAAGGTTCCAGTCAGCCAGATCTGATCAGGTTTGTCACTCTTCATGAAAAACACTGCTTTCTAGTGCACATCAGGATAAACCGGGTGGATGGACGATCTCAGACCAGGGACTCCCTATTGTCTCATCCCCCCCTGCCTCACTTCCCATAAAGTGCTTTTTTTTTCCCTAAACAATTGCTTCAGTACCATCTCTAGTTTCCCCCTGAAACCAGGAAGGATGTACCCTACTAACGGACGCCCACAAGTCTAGCTTCTAACCCAGAACATAGAGGAGAATGGGGGAAAGGAAATTTCCACATGACAATCGCTGCGGTACCGCCGCGGAGTCGAGGAGAAAGACTCGCCTCTCAGACCATGTCCAAAGCTAGTCTCCAGAAAAACGTTTTTAAAGAACTGACAAATAGGAGTTTTTAATCATCAAAAGATCCTTTACCCTCAACAGAGGGGTGGCTCTCACCGAGAGGTTACTTACAACGATGTGTGCTGGCGACGGCGAACGAGCATCCTTGAGGGTTTGTCTGCTCTGGAGGCTTCCTGCTTGGACATCAAGCAGTGGCCATTTCATCTGAAGATACTAAAAGAAAAGAAACAATTAATTCAGGGAAGGAGGAGGGCCTACAAACTAACCCACCTAAGGAATAAGCATTATGCATTATTTACATCGGAAAGTAAAAGCAAACAAACAAAAACAAAAACAAAATTCTGAACACATGCAACAAAGGGAGCGGCATGAGTACTTTTCCTTAGAGCCGAAAGCCCAAATGCAGAAAATGAACATTGCTGGCAAGCACAGTCTTGTCTTTGCAGGTTCAGTCACGGGGCTCCAGGAAAGGGGGGCTCAGTGACACCACCTTGTTCAGAGGGGAGTCACTGAAGGGCATGAGAAAGATGAGGGGGTGACCAGGCAATGGAGGAGGTTGGGGTGGTTAGAGAGAAGTGGGGTATAGACAGGGAAGAAAAGAGGGGGCAAAGGCAGAAAGCGAGCACAGAACCTCGGGCTGAAAGGGCCTAGAGGACCTAATACGCTCTTTAGGGGGCCTTCATCTTTAAAACAACATCATCTCTCACTTCCTTCACACAGCAGAGGGTGCTCAGTCATGACCAAGAACAGCATTCCTCAACCAACCCAAGGCTTGGAAAACTAAAAGCATTTCTTGGCAGCAGACGCACACCCAGAGCACGGTGCAATTCCTGCAGTCATTTCAAAAGAACGATGCAATTCGTAAATGTGGGCAGCATTAGCAGGAGACAGGAAAAAGAGAAAAATAAAAGAACAAGCCAGTATATCCCCTTTCCTTTCTCTGGAGCAGGAGATGAACACAAAGCTAGACACTTCTACTGCAATTGACAGGGCAGCTGTCAGATGGTGCTGAGATATCAATTGGCCTAATTCCTTCTTTAGTTTGACAGATAGGGAAACTGAGGCGAAGCAGGGGGCTCAGGCCAGAGATGCTCTGAATACTCTAAGGACATGAGATTTTCCTGGATAACCACAGTTTCACCAAGGAAATGGGATGGATGCTTGTAGGGACACATGTTCGAGGCTTTTGGATCCCAAATGTCATGTGACTAAGTATCTGTAACACTCAGAGGGCATATAAAGAACAAATATCATTCCAGAGATTTGAATGATATCAAATGACTTGTCTTAATATTCATTATAAAAATGAATGTACTTGTGTGTGAGGAATGTCACAGTCACACATGGAGATCAGGAGACAACTTGCCCGGGTCCATTCTCTCCTACCACCATAAGAATTCTAGGCATCAAACTCATACCATCGGGCTTGGTGGCAAGTACCTTTAGCTACCGAGCCCCAGAATTCTGTATTCAGTGGCCACTAAAGAAGCTTGCTTTGTGTTTGGTCTTCTTGCTGGGAATAAGGAGGAACACAAGATCCTGCCCTGGGGAAGTTTATCCTTGTGAGGCACAGCCAGGTGCAAGTGGGATGCGGGCAGCAGTGCCCAGGCAGACTCTCTGAGAAAACACTGCCCAGAGTAGATGCAGATAATTCTGAAAGATTTCTATATAGAGAAGACAGCAAAGGACAGTCCAGGAAGAGGCTGAGCTCAAACTCCCAGGAGAAACAGAGAGGGCAAAGGTATCAGTAAACGAGACCATGGTTCCTCAAAGACACGCCTGCTTGGCAAATTAAAACCAAATGTAGCCATGCTTCAGGAGGAAAGCCCACCAGCTACCTGCAGAAGCGCCGTCGGCTTTTCCTGCCTAGATCCACACAAGGTGGCTTCATCCCCTACAGCTTGAGGCTTCTACCAAGAAGGCCCTGCAGTAAGGTAGTAGGTTGTGGGTAGCCTGACAAGATCTTCCACTGGATCTGTTCCCGCCGACCTCTAGTTGCTGTGTTAGTTAAAGGGGACACCATATTTGCAATGAGAGAATAGTCTGCCCAAGTATTGAAAGACATCAGAATTCCAGACCCTGAATGCTAGCAAGATCCTCCTGTTCATCCCTTACAACTAAATCTCTTCCAAACTGGAGCCAGAATAACCCAAAGTGTAAAACCACTGAAGAGAGTTTTCAGGGTACCCCCAGCTTGGTCTTCAGCCAGAAGGCTCTGGGAATCTGTTTTGCCCTGCCTCACCCTGACTTTTCCCATTCACACTTGCCACATAACTACAGGGGCCGCATTGGTCAGAACCACTCAATAGAGTCATTTCCTTGAGGCCAACCAAAAATGAACACTGGCCAGCACTACCTCTCCGCCTCGCAAGAACCCACACACAGCTCTGCAGAGCCGGACAGCCACGCCCACACCTCCTGCCTTGCTCCGGTGGGAGGGTCTGATGAATGGGTAAGTTTTCATCTTTGACCATCTGTAAAGGAGGTCTGATTGCATCCTGATGCCAGCTCTATTGAATTAGAACATTCAGGCTTGGTTTAAGGTGGCAGACTTGCCCTGAGGAACCCACCCAAGAGCTGTCAAACTCAGAACGCGGTATCAGTGGAGGCTCCTAATTCCTAGTGTACATAAAAGCTTCATTGTGCTCCGTGTCCGATCTCCATAGGCTACCTGCACCACATATTTTTATGAGCCTACATTTCAGCGCCCTGAGCCTACAATACCCATAATTTTCAATTATGTCAGGGCAGCCCAGGACCACTGCCTATATAACATTACGGGCTGGAGGAAATGAGAGTCACCCCTGCTGCCCAGAGAGAGCTAACCAAATCCAGATGGTGGAGGACAGCCCCTGGCCCTGCTGACTGGCAGGGACTCTTCAATGGCAGCCTCAAATGCTCCATTTGGGTGCAATCTGATACCACTGAACCGCCAGGCATCCACAAGCCCGTGCTCCATAGCCGAAGTGAGGGACGGCAGGGTTCCTTTTGGACAAGCAAGTACTAGGTTGGGATTTTTATTTTAAAAGATGTTATTAGCTTCTTCCAAAAGTGACGCTTCCCAGATCCTTCATCTTCCCCCATTGGTCCTGGTTAACAAGACAAACAAATGAAGGGGAGAAGAAGGAAATTAGGTACAATTAGAGCCCAAAGGGAAACCTCTCCCTCCCAGAGACATTAAGCCGTGAGAAATTCTTATTCTGCTGAATCCTAAAGGAAGATATGCGGTGGCATGTCAGACGCACAGAACAGTTGAACACAGTCTCATCTGCCCAGCAGCTCCACTGCAATTTTATATCCTTTGAGGAAACAAAATATCTCCACCATGCTCTAAGAAAAACAGAACCAGGCTCCTGCTCGCTTCCTCTCAGGACTCTCCGCATGGAAATTATGAATTGCCTACAAAAACATTACACTTTTCAACAAACGGCAATCAAACGGGGCTGAGGGAATTCCTACCTTGAGAACTGTTGAAATGGGGTCTGCTCAGCTTTCATTTAGTCAAAAAATTAATTCTACTAATAAGTCCATCCTGACTTAAGCGTTTTTCATCTTTTGTTTAATAATAATGTCCTGATCGTGGCCCATTAGGCCCTCCTCCAAGTCATGTTTTACGATACGTCTCTAGGATCTCAGGTTAGGCTTGGACCTGTGGGCAAAGACTTGGGGGACACACGCAGTGTGCATGCCATTCGAGCATAAAGACTTAAGTTCCAGTCCCCCAAAACTTAAAAGGCAGGGCACATATGTAAAGTGAGTGTCGGAAGTTAAGGACAGAAGGGTCCCTGGGACCTTACTGGCCAGAGAGTTTAACAAATCCCAGAACTCAAGTTTGGTCTGAGATTCCGTTCCAAAATAACAACAGCACAGTGGAGAGTGTTTGAGACAGACAGCTAATGTCAACCTCTAATTTCAACATCTATATACATGCTCACATACACATACCCCATACACAGGAAAATGTACACACATGTATACAAAGACCCATGCACACATATCCCCATACACATATACAGGGAGATGTGAACACACACACACATGTGTATATATATATATATATGCATACCCCTATACAAAGGCACACAATAATGGGCACCCACATGTATACACATGCTCACACAACTCATACAAATTCACAAGGAAATGAGCACACACATGTACATGTACACACACACACACGGAAATCTGTACACATGAGAAAAAAAAAGTGTAAGCATCTCTAATTTCCTTCCTCTTCCATTTCCCCCAATAAAAGGGAGAAGGTAAAAGATGGGAGGGGCTTTCAATAGAAGGTTTGGGGGATTACTCCCATAAATCACCTGCATCCCCCAGGACCCCACCATCGGAACCCGTTGCTTTATAGCTGCTACTGGGGGCTGGTGCACATTCCTGAACAAACAGAAGGACCCAAAACACAATGTCAATGACAAGGAAGCTGTCGGGAAAATTTTCACCCCTTTCTCTGGCCCCACAGAGACTGCCCCCCACCCTTCTTATCTATAAAGTACCAAATGGCAAATATCTTAGGCTCTGTGGTCCATGAACATGCTCGCCATTTTGAGTTTAAAGTGCCTGACCCCAGCAGAGGGTAGACATTATGTCACATTACGGTGGCAAGCATGCAATAAGCTGTACTATAAGGACAGTGGTATCTGAAGTTTCTGTATCGAGGCGGGGTTCTGTTCTTCTCCTGGTCTTTCACTTTAGACTGTAGATGCACGTGAATACAGGCATGAAGGTCAGAGAGCATCTCAGATTCTCCTGGTGCCTGAGCCACCTGACACAGGTGCCAGTTCTCTAAAAGATTTCTCTTGATTACTTGAGCCATTAAAAAAAAATAGCAAAACTCAAAAATAAAAAAAGTTAATTTACTAATTAAAAGGGTTGTCTTCACTTCCAAGCCATCTGAAGGCAGGTACATGCCAATGGAGAGGTCCAGCCTGCGCACAGTTAGTCTTTCTGGCTTAGAGAGCTGGGGATAGGAAGACTACGGAAGCTATTTCCAAATGGATACCATCCCCGTATAAGTCTATGGTCTGGACATTCAAAAACAGTCATGTAAGAAAGTGTGTTCAGTGGCTCAGAGGTCATAGGTTAGATTCAAATGTCAACGCCAGACTCAAGTTTGGAGGGTTATAAAAGAATCCGAGCTAGACATGCTGCCTCCCACCTTTAATCCCAGGTAGATCTCTGAAGTGTCAGGCCAGCCTGGTCTACATAGTGAGTTGAACAGCCAGAACTACACATTGAGACCCTGAGACCTCTGTCCAAGGCACCCAGCCACATGCTAGATCACCACTCCAAGGTGGAAGTTCTAGAAACCTCTGAACAATTCTGACTGGAAAAGGCTCATCACTTCCCAGAAGCACTGTGTCATGTGACTTCAGATCATCCACCACCAGCCCTCACCCCCCAAAGGGAGCAACAGGTGGCCTGAAGTCAGGGCACAGAGAAATCATCCCAGAGCTTTGAGATCAACCTTATAGAAGCTCCTCTCTCCAGCACTGTCCCAATGACAAGACTGGAATGAAGCCCAATTGGTGCCCACTCTGCCTGCTGCCAACAGATCAGCAGATGGCATTAGCCCTGAGCTTACACAAGACAAGGCAGAGGGACAGGGCAGAAACACTCTGTTCAAGGAATGTGAAACTAGAGGTTAGGGAGGTGACTCAGTTTGGTAAAGTGTCAGCCTTGCAAATGCAAAGACCTGAGTTCAAGCCCAAGAGCTCACATAGAGAGCACAGCATGATGGGAAAGCAAAGCATGATGGGAAAGCAAAGCATGGTGGGAGGAGTTTACAATTTCTGTGCTGGGGGAGGGAAAATCTGTGCCCCCAAGGCTCACTGGCCAACTAGCCTGACCTAGTTAGCAAGCTCCAGGCCAGGAAGAGACCCTGTCTGAAAAAAAAAATGGTGGCTGATTCCTGAGGAACAACCTAAGCATGACCTTTTCCCTCCATGAGCACCGTGCACAGATACACGCACACACAAAGACAATGAAAGGTGAAATTACCTCTTCCAGAAAATTAAGTTCCACGGTTGGCCCTTAGTAAAAGACAAGTGGGAGTAGCCAATCTCCTCGACCCGAGCTTATTCTGACTAGGAAAACCATTTCTCCCAAAACCAAATTAACTGGATCAGTCTTCAAAATGGATCCCTGATGGATCCCCACAGACAAGATTTCCTAAGGCACTGATGATGCTAGAAAGTTGTAGATGTCTTGTTTCTAATGAAATGAAACGTCAGACACACCCTAAAGGGAAGGGTCAGCCATGGTCCACAGTATACCAAATCATGCGGTCTTCCCCTCAGAGTAGCACAGTCAGAAGCTGACTCCCCTGCCAACAGGCAGCAGGGGACAGAAAGCAGTAGCTACATTCCAACCCTTACTAAAGAAAGGGCCACCAGAATCCACTTACCACAAGAAAGGAAGTACCAGGAAAAAGAAAAGGGGCAGTTGCCTCTATTGGTATCCTCCTCCCGACAGAGACCATCACTGGGCCTCTTTAGGAGTTCACACACACACACACACACACACACACACACACTCTCACACTCACAGTCATACACACACACTCACACACACACACACACACCCGCACATGCACCCACACCCACACAATACATGAATGCACACACACACACACACACACACACACACACACACACACACGCGCGCGCACGAATGCACATACACTCACACACGCACCCGCACATGCATGCACCCACACCCTGCTCACAAGTATGTCTGTATGACCCTTTCTAAGCTTTCCTCATTTCTTGGAAATGGATGAGAGAAAATTCAGCCCATTTCCTACGAACAAGCAGCTTTTTCCTGGTAGTTAAGGACTCTTGATTTACCTACAATGGTAAAATTTGAAAAGCTGTGACAATATTAAGTTTATACGATGCTCTATATGCATTTTCCACCGGCTATACTGAAACTGAAAGTAGTGGAACATTCCAGAAGCCCCATCAGAACCTTGCAGGACGTCACTATAAGGCCCATTTGGCCACTGCTTCTGCAGATGCAGAAGGTATAGCATGGTAGCGCCCATCCTTCCTAATACTGCGACCCTTTAACACAGTTCCTCATGGTGTGGTGACCCCCAACCATGAAATTATTTTCATGACTACTTCATAACAGTAATTTTGCCGCTGTTATAAATCGTAATGTAAATATCTGATTTGCAACTCCCAAAGAGGTCACAACCCACAGGTTGAGAACCGCTGGTTACAAACCCCAGAGCTGGTTCAACTGAAAATAACCCACAGTGGCTCTATCTTTTAAAGGCTTTATTTGCTGATAAAATATGACAAGATGCAGACATCAGTGATTTCTGGATTGGGAAACAACATAAGGAGCGCACTACAGAAACTCCAAGGAGAAGGAACCCCAGCCTGAAGGCTGAGCATTCTCTAGAGCTAAACAAGGAATGGAACCACACAGATGTTAGTGAGGTGGTCTTGTTTCTCAAAGGAAACTACCAAGAGAAAAGGGTACACACAGACACCAGTGTCCAAAAATTTATTAACAGCCTTCGCCTTGGTTTCCGTATCATTCATTTTAAAAGATTTGAAATGAAGTCCTGCAGTTGGCTTCAGTCACTGCAGAGTACAGTCTCCAATAGCATCACTCATTGGAGCATACCTTAGAGGTGACCACCACCGCTTCAAAGCTAACCCTGTGAAATCAAGAAGAGTATGTAGACCTAAGATTTGTATAAGGAGGAAGCTCGGCCAATCAGGTGGGATCTAGACTGCCACAAGTCACAGGTCAGACATTACGCAGGGCCACCAACTTCCTCCACTCCGTCCAGGCTCATCTCCCAACTCCCCTCTGCCTTCCTTGGTGGATCTGTGCCCACCAAGCCCCAACCAGAGAGAAGAGCCATGGACATTAGCCGTGTTTCAAGTGCCCGATCCCTGATCCAGGTTAGAGGACAGGAGCTTTCCCAGGTCTACAGCCTCCAGCCAGTACCACACAGATTGTCCCCTGAGCCCCCCAGCTGGTGATTAACTGATCTCCTGCCTGCAAGCCCTGACAGGAACCTCCCATGAAGAGCCAGACCAGACTCCAGTCTCCTCTAGGCAGAAAACATTTACAGTCTCTCCTTTAAAATCAACCAGTTGTAGCCACCACAATTTTTATTACTTATAAAAAAAGGCCAAGAACAGTCAAGTTAATTGGAATGTCTGAGTTACCACCTGTGTCTCCACAACATGCCAAGGGAGACGCAGGCCATCTGCAGACCAGAAAACAAACCGGAAGACGCAGAGAAGCCTGTGCAGCAAGTGTGGGTGATGCTAGGGGCTGAGCAGAATGGTGGATGCCCTGTGACTGGAAGGCACCAACCCTTCTAGTTCTTAGAATACTCAAGCTGGTTGTGCAGTACAACCGCAGAATGGAGTATTATGCAGTGATAAAAACAGACAGCATACCTGTATACCAAGCCCTGGCTGGTCCTTGACACTTAATATGCAATTCTAAAGAAGGCAGACAAAAAGGCAGGAGGCATGTGTATTATTCCACTCATATAAAATACTCAGGAGCTGAGGAGGAAAGGAGTGGGAAGCACGAGCCAGGGAAAATGGGGCTTCTTTATGAATACCGAGAAATCCCAGAAACAGAGTGCTGGTGTATGCACGGCCCGGGAGTATTCTAAAAACCACTGAATTGTACATTTTAAGTTTTATTTCTGTGTATGTATCTGTGTGTGTGTGTGTGCGCGCGCGCGCGGGTGAAGATACCCACAGAGGCCAGGCGAGAGCACCTGAACCCCTGGAGCTGGAGTCATAGGTGGCTGTGAGCTATGTGTCACAGGTGATAGAAGTCAAACTCCGGTCTTCTCCAAGAGCAGCAATGGCTCTTACCTGCTGAGCGATCTCGCCAGCCTGAACTGTGTGCTTTAAATAGATATGTATTATGGCATCTCAATTTAATATCAAAATAATATCTCAATTTAAGATGAGATATTTAAGAGAAGGCGTTTATCATTTGATGGTTATCTCATTGTCTGTCAAGAGACAAATGGGGGGACACTCTCCCACCTTCATATCATATCATATCATATCATATCATATCATATCATATATCACATCAAAGATGGGACAGGAGGGCAATCAGTGTAGGTCCTTGAGAACTAAGCTATTACCAAATGGGACTGTGGTCCCTGGGTCTCTGGGAGGACAACACAGTCTACCCTGGATGAGAGATGCTGTTGAAGGGGAAGGGGAGTTAATGGCTGCTAGGCTGCAAGGCTAAAGTATACATGGCTAACATCCTGGAGGAATGGTCAAGTCAACAGAACCAGGACTCATTCACATGTGCACCCTGCAGGCCAGGCTAGCCATCTGTACCTCAGCTCCTCCAGCTGGAAATGGGTGTGAAACCGCTCCCTCACCAGCTTTGCCCCATAAAGGATGAGTCAGCAAGATGGCTCGATGGACTAAGCCCTGGGACCATGCCTGACCCTGGGGTTGGACCCCAGAACCCCAGAGGAAGAAGCAACTCCACAGCTTGTCCTCTGACCTACAAACACTCACAGGTGAGGACACAATCAATCAATCCATGTAAAAAATTAAAAACCTTAAACAAACCATGGCAATGAAATCAAGGGGAATGTCACATAGTGCAGACAACTAAGATTTAGAGGTTTGGGGGTTTTTTTGTTGTTGTTTGTTTGTTTGTTTTTCCTCCTCTGACTGTTCCAGGGATTTAAAAACTACAGATCTCTTGAGGTGATGGGTGACCTGGGAGGTAGAGACACTGAGTGATAGGGTCTCGCTATCCTGAGACTTTAATCTCAATTTTTAAGCCACTCGGTTGTTGCTGATTTTTTTTTAATCAAAACTTTTCTTAATTCCTTCCTTGCTCTGTGGTTTGGGGCACACAAGGCAGAACTTTTTCCAAGTAGAGGCTCCTCCCCTTATTCTATTTCCCAGTTCCCCATGACAAAAAAAAGAAAAAAGAAAAACAAAAAAAAACAAAAACAAAAAAAAACCAGCCTGAACCCTTCAGTGGGAGAAGGATTTAACTCACTACAGTCTGACTGCACAGGAGCCCAGTGCAGGCGACCCAACCCCAGCTTCCTGCTCCAGCTCACTTCACAACCTTAGATGCCTTCTCTTCTGCAAGTTTCTCCCCTTGTCACATCTGAAAGGGGTCAGTGGCTCCATAGAGGTCTCCCCTTCCAAACTTTTATTGCCGGTTTCTGGCTGTGACAGGCTTGTAACAGTGATACTTTCTAACCCTACACCCGGGAACCCGGGGTCGGCAGTTCCTCTGGTTAATTCTGCACCAGGAGGAAGAAGCCCCGGGTCAGAACGGACACGTCTGACCTTCTGCAGGTCCCTCGACCCCCCTGCCTGCTCATCACTGCTGCCTCCGCCAGAGCTGCCTGCCACTCAAGTATCATCTTGCTGTAACAAATTACTCCTAACCCAGGATTACTGCTCTTTCCAAATCCCTCCTAGAGAGCAAGGAAATAAACATTCTCTCCCAGGACTCTGCCCCAGTTGTTCCCCTGCTTAGTAATCCCCAGCCCTCTTTGCTTCTCTTGTGCGCTTCATCTGGGAGGTCTACCAGGTCAGCTAGGCTATCCTGGCCCACTCCGCTCTCAGGCGTAAACTGAATGTCTCAATCATCCGCCGGGCACAGTTAAAGATGAAGGCGGGCTTTCTGTCCCCACCTCACGATGGCTCCCTCTGCCCACACGCTTCTATCTGCCTACAGACCCGGCTGCCCTGATGGCAGCCACTCGAGGAAGTCCACACTCCAAATTTCTTCCTACCAGTCCACGAGGATGAGCCCCAAGCCAGCTCATGCAGGCTAGTGCTGTTCCTAGGAAGCAGGGCTATGCTCCAGGGATGGACAGAGCATCTGGGGGCAGACTTAATGGGGCAAAGGGGCAGAGGCGGGGACTGAGTTACAGACTGCAGCCAGAAGTGCCCTTGGGTCCCCAGCCTGTGGCTTCCCTTCATAAACTAGCAGGCGATATTTTGAGCACAATAAGCTCATTGGGAAACGGAAATACAGTTCTGCTCATTTTCAAGCTGCCTCTGAAACACTGGGAGATTCCGGGCACTTGAGACGCGCAGGGTTGTTCAGGATTGTTTAATTGTATACACAGTGGAGCTAGTATGTGCCTAGGAGCAGAGGCCAGAACAATGGATCTTATAATCAAAGGGATAACAAGGAGATAAGGATCGCCCCAGCTGTTGTTAAGTGTGACTTTCAAAGAGGGGGCAGCACATGGCTGACACATGATCAACAAGGACAGAAACTTCCAGGAATAACCAAGACACAGGAGGAACACACAGCACATGCCCGCTTCCCCCAAAGAACAAGCCCCAGTGGGAGACGGAGAAGAGCTAGCACTGGGCTGTTGGACCAGAGGTCAAACTTCATCTTCTCATGTGTGGGTGGAGGCTGGCCTCTCTTTACTCCTGAGGACCATTGGGCCTCTGTAGGCCAATGTTTCCTCTTTCTTGATGGCTTGAGTCTTTAAAAGAACGTGGCTGGGAAAGCGGCAGTGACCATCTGAAGTTAACCACTTAGCCCATCAGTATGTCCTCTGCACAGGCAGGTTCAAGCCCAACAGCATCAAGATCAGTTCTTCCTCTCCCCCACTGCCCTCCCCCCGGTCTTCACTATTGACAGTAAGAGAATTTTCCAGGAGTTGGTTTATTTGTGATGCCAACTAGCCATGACCATAGAACCTGGCCTCGTGTACTTCCAGACCTCCCAGGGGCTCCCGAAGACAAAGACAGAGAGGGACTCAGGTCAAAGATAGCTTGGCCTAAGATCTATCTTTTAAACTATACAACATGGCTCCTGAGCTCTCTCCTTCAATCCAAACCACACACATACACACACACACAAACACACAGAGATACACACACATTCACACACACAGATACACATATACATATACACACAGGAGACACACACAAACACACACACACATAGAAACACACCAATCCCTTCTCTCTCCATCATGGAGTTGACTGACATAAAGTTGTAGAAGGATCATTCTGATTAAAAAAATATCAGTTAAGCGCCGGGCGGTGGTGGCACACGCCTTTAATCCCAGCACTTGGGAGGCAGAGGCAGGCGGATTTCTGAGATCGAGGCCAGCCTTGTCTACAGAGTGAGTTCCAGGACAGCCAGGGCTACACAGAGAAACCCTGTCTCAAAAACAAACAAAAAACCAGTTAAAACTGGGTTATGCACAGGCTCTGGTTTCACCTTCAGCACTGAGGAATTGTGGAGGGGGTTCCCTAATTCTGTCTCAGGTGACACAGCCAAATGGTGGCCCACACGTGCTCAGGTGTACAAGGGCCTCAGTGGGAATCTGGGGTGTATGGTTGGTACTTTTGGTACTTTTAGGGCCCTGGACACATGGCTTCACTTTGGCTAGCTTCTGGGCCCTCTCTGTAACAGAATTGTGGGTGGGAACAGAGCTCACACACAGGTGTTAGGAAAGAGCAGTCTACCTGCCCCTCCCTGAGACACGAGCCCGGTTCCTGAGCACACTCTCAGGTCTGGGAGAAATATTCATTAGGCATGCACATATAGAAAGTGGTCAGGCTGCCCAGGTTGTGCACCCGAGTAACAGACTGGCTGACAACCCAACACTCTGGCCCACATGCAAATGGGCAGGTCAGAAATTATTCCTTCAGTTACTTTCTAAGAGGTCTCACCTCCCCTCTCTCTTTCTGCCTCAGAAATGGGCTTAGCTTGGAGAATTCAGCACTGCCTAAGGTCCCCTCGTCACCTGAGTGAGAAAGCCCCTCTCAGTTTGCGAAGTTTAATGAGGTCCCAGCTGTCGAAATGGCAAGCACAGCCCAGTGCCTTACCTCCTGGGATGCAGGTAAGTTAGCATCATCCCAACCTGCAGGTCCTCCAGAGTCCAACCTGACTCAGTGCAGACACAGAGGCACAGAGTGTCACACGTGGCCACCGACTGAGAGGAGAAATGCTGCCTCAGCAAATTCTTCTGCATGACAATTCATGCAATGCCTTAACACCTGTGTGCCCAGGAACAGTCCAGGAGGCCATTTCTCACCATCACGACCACCATGCTGTCTCCTTGCTCCTGGACCACTGAGCCCTGTCCTTGTCTGCAACCGGATTAATTGGACTCACTGTTAGGAATCCAAAGCATAAAAAGGGACCCCGGAGCGTGCAGGCACTCAGAGGCAGGCTGGGTCCATCTACTTGCCTAAAAACCCTGACTGAATACCTAATCTAACGCATGCCAAATGCTGCAAGCCCAAAAAGCTGGATTCTTTAAGAGACATAGAAGGTGACCATGTAAAGGCAGGGAAGCAGAGGTTTCCTTGTCCGTAAAATGAGAATACAAACAAGTTGCCATCTCTGGAGGATCTTATAGAAATCAAAGGCTTGGCAAGGGGTCTGCTGTTTGGTGAGTGTTCCATAAATGCCAGCTATTATATTATTAGCTAGCTATTATATTTCAATTAATGTAATCAGCACCATCAGAAAATCCCTCGAGTTACTGCAAGATGCTAAATCATCTACATAGTAAGTACCAGATAGAGACACTGCACAGTGCCCCAAGGGGACAGAACACTTGCCTAGGTAAAAAAAAAAAAAAAAAAAAAAAAAAAAAAAAAAAAAAAGCCAACGAAAGCACCAAACACATTCTAGTTAACCAGCCTTCAACTCTGCCAGCCCCGTGGCCATATTCACTCCATCGTGCCCAGCCTTCTGATTAAGTGGGGTGTTCTTTGCCTGCTGGGCTCTTCCCTGGTACTCCGACCTCAGCTGCAAGCCCAGGACTCTCCTTTCCTCCATGCCTCTCTTCCTACAATCAGCTCCCACGATTAGAGAGAGACGTGGTACAAGTGTTTGAAAACTCATCAGCGTTCTGACTCCCGTCCACGTGCTCTGCACACAGTGGGGACACAGGGCGCAAGCTGGCTCACAGACTGGCCATTGCAAAGCACCGGGTTAAACCCAGCAGCAGCTGCTCAAGGCCGTGCAGAAACCACACCAGCTCACCATCCAAGAGAGGTTTTGCAATGTGCAAAAGCGGGTAAAGAAAATAAAACCCACAGAGAGCATCCGCCGCTCTTCTCCTGGGCCACAGGTCAAGTCCAGGTTTTTTCTCCTTTGTCTTTCCTCAAAGATGTCAATAAGATTTATAACCCAAGCTACTAAAAAAATTGATTAAAAAAAAATCCCAGTGTATCCTAGTTTGACACCATAAGGCATTAAAAACAAGAGTCAAGCATGTAGTACCCAGTGTATAAAAGACTGGCATCCCCTTCCGATCCAAAGGCTGGCATGGGCCATGGTCTCCCAACATGTAGAAAGCAAAACTCCAGGCAAGGGAGACCAGGAAATGCCTGGCAACAACCTCATGTGGGGATTTAGCTGGAAATGTGGCTTCCAGAGGGGAGATCAGGCAAGCTCTGGTGTGACTCTTGGCCACCAACTTCCTAAAAGGACACTTAACCTCCCTGAGGCTTGGTTTCTTCTTCTACCATACAGGAAAGACAAACTCCATCAATCAGAGTTTCTGGCAAACTGTGGTCTTCATAGGACTTAGCACGAGGTCAGTGCTCAGGAAACATCAGCTCTTAGGACACAGCTGTCATTACTAGGTTGACATTTGCTACATTTGACAGGTTGGGCAATAATGTTGGTTAAGATCTTTTAGTTCCTCTTGCTGTCCAATAGGGCAGCATGCCACCCCAAACTTATTCTCTGTGGGAGCTGGTTGTGGTGTGTGTGTCCTATAACCCCAGCACTTGGGAGACTAAAGCAGAAGCCTGGAGTCCAGTCAGCCTGAAGAAAGGAGGGGTGGCTGGTGAAGAATAGAGTGCAGATGGGAGGGAAGAGAAAGAATAGGAGGGAGGGAAGGCAGGGGCATGGAGTAGAGAGGGGAGGAAGGGGAAACGATGGGAGGGAAGGAAGCTAGAGGGGCCATGGAGTAGAGAGGTGATGGGGGTGGGGGGAGAGGATGGGAGGGCAGGAAAGTGGGACCATGGAGTAGAGAGTGGGGAGAGAGGATGAGAGGGTTGGGTTTATTTTTTAAGGGGCAGAATCAAGAAGGGAAACTGAGCCATAGGCAAGATAATCGGTGAGGTGCAGGACTGGACTGTCAACTCACTGTAGGAGCAGGACTGAGCTATCTGCTAACTCACCGTAGGAGCAGGATTGGGCTATCTGCAGTTTCACTGTAGGAGCACCCTCTGATAGTCTATTCATTTTTCTGGTGAACATTCCAGAAACTGCTAGAAGACAGCTCAACTAGTCTTGGCATGGAACATGCAGGTTCTAAGAGCATATGCATGATCCTCTCACTGGGACCCTCTGAATGCATGGACCATCTCTTTAAGCCTTACTTAATATCTAGCAAATGTGTGTCTATTCCAGAGTCTGAGAGTCAGGTGATCTGGATGGCCAATCCCAGCTCTCACCCAACCATGAAGGAGAGCAGAGAGTCCATCTCTTTGACCGTCAGGGATTACAAAGTAATTTCCCCTCACTAAGTGGCAGCTTCTGGCAGAGCCTTGGGGTTCCCTTCTCTATGCCACATGCTCTCCTCATCAGAAATGTCTTGGCCACTACATCTATAAAGCAGAGATCATTCTACTATCCCTTCCCCACCCAGGGCTGTGGGGACAGGCATAGGAGCAGACAGTGGAAACCACGCAGACCATGTAGCACCCTAAAAGCTCACACTGTCAGCAGCACACCTACCCCACTGGTATCGATCTGCTCACTATGAATTGGTCACCATCACCTTGGCAGCAAATCATATTCTTTCAAGCAAAGCCAGCCTGGCCCTCCAACCTGAGGCCAGGGCAGAGGCCCTGAGAGCAGAGGCCCTGAGAAGGGGGACATGAAAGTGGAAGATGAAATGCAGGCAGACTTCCAGGCAGGAATGGGACTGCACACACCCAGGGATAGACAGGGAGACTTTCTGTAAGCCCCAAGATGACACCTATGGTCTTCTCAACAGCTGCCTGCCCCTTAGCATGAAGGTCATTGCTTCTGCCTCCATCCTACCCCAGCTGTCAATCAGAGGTGCTCTTACATCTTGATAGCAGGCAACTCGGATGCTAAAGTGAAGGACAAGGTGACACATTCGCCCTCGATGACCTCATTATATTCGGGCTCCAGTGATTCATTAATGAGAACAATACAGTGTACATACCAACTTCTAAAATGCTATCCTCGGGCCATAGCTTTTTCAGTTCTTTAAGAGCCAACCATCCACTTTCTACCTATCACTCCTGTTTTTTGTTTTTCTTTCTTTTTTTTTTTTTTTTTTTTTTTTTGAGACAGGGTTTCTCTGTGTAGCCCTGGCTATCCTGGAACTCACTTTGTAGACCAGGCTGGCCTCAAACTCAGAAATTCGCCTGCCTCTGCCTCCCCAGTGCTGGGATTAAAGGCCTGAGCCACTACACCCAGCTTCCTGTTTTTAAAGAAGGGCAAAGATGACTTTTCTGCACACCACCAGTTCAAAGTTTATAACAAAGAAACTTACAAGGGGATCTGGCCTGTCAAGTTTGCAACAAAATGGCAACAGTGTTGCCTAAGGTTATTCTCACTTAAATCCATCAAGTGAACCAGGCTATATGCTTTAGTTTTTGTAAAGGAGCAGGTGTCAGACCTGGCTGAAATCCACAGGAAAAATTGTTGGGCGGCCCATATGTAACAGCCCCCATACTGAAAACCAATATATACAAAAACTCATCGATTTACCAGTTTAAAAGCAAGGCGGGGGAGGCAAAAACAAAACAAAACAAAACAAAACAAAGAATGCCACCACTTGACTCTGTCCTCCAGTTGGTAGGATTGCAAAGAGTCAGGCTTCTTTGTTCCTTCTAAAAATGTTATTTTGATACACAACTGTCACCTGCACAGTGGCATGCTGGCAACCCCTGCACATAGGAAGCAGGAGAACCAGGAGTTCAAGGCCTTGTCTGCCTGAAAGGGGAGGATGATGTTTTATTTCAGAAAATTGTAACTTATAGAGGATATAAGAAGAAAAGGGAACAACCAAGAGCAGTGTGACATTTAACCATAGCCAAAAAAAAAAAAAAAAAAAACCCAGATGGGTCAATTATTTCACATTGGGTCAGTTATGCCACGGGAGGGGAGTCCTGGGTTCAGAGACAAAAGGCTCAGTACCCACTCAGGGTTGCCCGTACTTCCCCAAATGCCTTGCAAGCAAAGACCCATTCCTAGCCAGAACCATCTTCTTTATCACCACATCACCAAGAGGCAAACTGGACTGACTGTATCAATGTCTGTCTCACCCTAGACCCCATCAGAATCGTAGTCCCAAACATGTTGCAATGGCCCCAGTAATATTGATACACTTGTGTCTATTTCACTTGCCTGACTACAGTCTGAGGTATTTGAGATTCTTGCTCCCCTTGGAGACTTCAATAAGGGTGACTTGGTAGAGGAGCTGGATATGAGAATGTTCCACAGGTCTGCTTCACCCAAAATGGCTCCAACATTACATCCCATGTCCCACCAGCCCCAGAAACTCACCAAGTAGCACGCAACTCTTGTGTCCATTGTAGATGCGCCCCCCTCCCCATGCTCCTACTCCCGCTACTGTATACACAATGTCAGCACTCACTTCCTAGTTATCATGGCTGCCTCCTGGAGCCACACCTTGCTCAAGTACCTCTCTCCAGCAACCAACACCATACCAGCAAGCACTTAGATTATAAGAGCTGTACAAAGGACAGTCTACCCCAGAGGAGGTCCCTCCAACTGAGAGGCTCAGGAGAAAGGGCTGCAGGGGCTGCTCGGAGGTCCTCCAGCTAACACAGATCACCACCCTACAAAAGACCTTCATTGTTCAGTCAAGAATGTTTGAAGTATAACAGTCCAAAAGAAACAACAGAAGGTAGGGTTCTATACCTGTGAAAGGCAGCTTGGAATTTAATCCCCTCCCCATCTTAAGAGAAGGAAATCTGCACTGAAAACCTTCCATGTGGCAGACACTAGCCAAACACTGTACAGAGCTCAGGCAATGCTCATAACCACAATGACATAAATGTACCTGTAACCACCACAGTTAGGGAGTTGGGGTCAGACTCTAGTAGCTGGTCCTTGCTACTTTGTAGGTTCTTCTTTCTCCAACCCTTTATCATCCCCGCCCCTGTTTTATCCCCTAACACTAGATAGGAAAGAAAGAAGGAGAAAGAGAGAGAGAGAGAAGGAGAGAGAGGAGAGAGAGAGAGAGAGAGAGAATGAATCACTGAATCTTTTATTTTTTCTTTGACCATGGCTATTAACAAACCACAACCAACCTCCCTAAACAACCAACAACCACCCACCCTGCCTCTCAGGGCCTTAAGATTTATGCCTCTCTGAAAAGTTCCCAGAATTCCAAACATCACACAATCACAGAAACTATCTGCAGCTGGCAAAACCACACTTCTGCTAGAGCACAAGGCAAATCATAGTCAGCAGCTACAGGACCATCCAAAGCAGCCCCACATCCCTACAGCTGGGATTAAAACAAAAGCACATTCTTATAATATTTCTGTGTTTTATTAAAGAAACCAAAATTCCAGAATTCTCAAAAATGTCACCTCTACTCTGTATCTCAGTGACCCAACAGCGGACCTGCTCTGTGGTAGACACCTCAGAACTATGTGTGGTATCAGCTCTCTCCAGCCCCCTTAAATACACTGGCCTTTGTTTGCAAGAAACATACTGAAGATACATTGAAGCTCTCTGGTCCTCCATTGTAAATTATCTCTAAAACAAATATAAAGAAAACGCCATTTTACCACGTCTGTTAGAAGAAGGTAAGAGTAATTAAATCAAAAGGCCCAGCCATGAGATTCATGACTAAGTAGTGTGTTTGCCACTTTATTGAGCAATCTGACCAGGGAGAGAATGCTTAGCCATCCCAATAAACACCTTTCTTCTTAGGAGAGTCTACCTATGAAGCACCTGCCCATGAAGAAGGAAAAAGTCTGAAGTGGCCAGAAGAGTGTCAGGGAAACTCAACTGCAATGGATCAGATGGAAGAGAACCCCTACCCTGGACCCTGGCTGCTTCTTAGCCAGGCTCAGCTAAGGGAAGCAGAGTCCTCATGAGGACACCTTAATCTATCTTGGTCACTGCAGAAGTCTAGAAAGAAGACGCCACAGAACACCAGGAACAAGGATGTCTACTCCACCTCGGGGACGTTCAGGTTTCATCCAGTGTAGTGTGGGATGATGTCTGTTTCTACCAGTCTCAGAGAGTCCTCTCACTGAGGTAGCCACTGCCTCCAACTGTGGTAGCCACTTGCCAGTCAAGGACATTACAGACATCCCATAGGCTCTGAGCGGATATCATGCCCCACCAGTGAGATGCAAATCCCTCCCTCTTTGGGAGGGTCTTAAAAACAAAACTCAGGGAGTCATTCAGGATGCTAACTTGGCTTCATAGCAGTTCAGGATTTCAATGTTCCTGATTACTTCATACACAGAAAGGACAAAGAATGAATGGCTGTGTGTTGGGGGGTGGGGTGAGAACATACTGCTTCATAAAACCCTTGCCAGGGACTCTTTGCAAACTCAGCTAAGACTGAGAAACAGAAGTGTTTGGCCCTCTGAGCTTCTGAGCCTTGGGGCAGTAACCCCATCACACTCACAGAGCTAGCAGGCAGCAAGCTTCTGGGGGGTTCACGAGGCAGTGGCAATAAGGGTACAGCCATCTGATGAACTTGGTGAGCTTGGTGCTATTGAGGGAAGAGATGTAGGTGCAGGGCATTATGCCAAAAGGCAGAAGGTAACTCCTTCCTTTCAAACAAAAACACCGTCCCAGTGCCTTCCTGTCCTCCAGCAGACAATGGATTTGAATTGCAAGGGAAGCCACCTGTATTGGAAAGGAGTGAACCACAGAGATCCTCACTGTGCCTCCTGACTCTGGCTGAGCTCCAGAGTCCTGGCCTGAGCGTGCCACAATCTCACAGAGAACTGGACTCTAGACCCATTCTTGAGCACTACATGAAAGGAGCAGGAACACTCCACCCTACCAGAGGGGAACAAACTAGCCCTGCCCTTGGGACCCGGGCATACTGAATTCCCCTGGAAATGGATTCCTCAGGCATCATTAAGTTTAGTACCAAGTAAACTAAAAGCATGACGTAGCTTGATGTTCCTGAGTACGTTCCCATCAGACAAACAGTGCCAACAGTAAACCCCTGTCCAAACACAGCCCGGCACCACCCTGTGACACCATGTTCAGTCACAAGCATGTGGTACCCCACTGGTCCCAATCTCTCTCACTTTCTTCACTTTGGATTTCTAATAAAGAAAGCTCATCACGCAGAAAAGACCAGCAAAGCCCGGAAATAGCGCCCGGCCTGGTGCTCTCCCCGTTCTGGTTCAGGCTAATAATAAATAATAATACTTTGCGCTTCTCTGATGCCTTTCATCTGAGGATTTCAAAGTGCTCTGCAAACATTAGCTAATTATTGCTCGCGGAATCCTGCGAGACAGAAGAGGGGAAGGAGCCGCACAGTGAGATTGAGGAGAAAAGCAGAAGAAAATAACCCTGGAGATTGCTACTGTCCGGGGACTCCAAACGCTCCCGAGGACGTGCTCCTGAGGGCTCAGGGGACGGCAACACTGCTCACTTCAGAGCTGGTGCCTGGGGCTGGCCTTTCTAGACTCTGATACATGCACCATCAACACTTAAAAGGAGCCCAAGACCAAATCTAGACTTCCATTCTAGAAGCACCTTTGGCTTTGATATGAAACCTTGCAAAATTACCACCAGACAGTCTAAATCTGGTCTCAGCCAAAGAAACATTCATAACGTAATTATCGGTGAAGGACCCTCTTAGGGAGGCACCCTAGACCTGAGACCCATGCTATACCCAAGGGTGGGGTTTTACAGCTAGGGGGTCATAGAGTGTTGGGAGGGGAATATGCAGTAAGGAGTTTCACCACCTTCAGGCCCATCCAGAAACCGGTCATGCCTTATCTACCAAGCTGCTACTGACAGGCCAGGCTCCTCTAAGTCCATCCCTCTGGTGCACACACCTGTTCTCACATGCAGAGAGAACTGGTTTTTGCCTCCAAGTTTCAGCAAAACATGGGAACCAGAGAGAGAGAGACACCTAAGCACGCATGGGGCTTCCGCATGTTCTCCTTGCCACAGATTAGTCAGACAGTCATGCATGAGGTAAGCTGAAGACCAGGGTTACACAGGAGCAAAGTGCCTGGGTTCTCCCCTCGAGCACTTACTCGAACCCCCAAATTCACAAGGCAGATATTCCCTAGATAAATTCTTAAGTGCAGAAATGAACAGCTGAGCTAGGCGGGTGCTCATATGTAAATGACAGGGCTTCTGAAAGGCCTGGCTACAAGTTAATGGACCCTCTGCCAGCTCGACACCCAGCAAGCCCTTTCATCATAGAGAAGAGAAATTTCAGTTTGGGTCCTGACCAAATTACCTGTAATTCCAAGGTCCTTATATCTCCTTCCTACGGCACTTCTGCAATCACCTCTTGCCTTTCTTCCTTTCCCATGCCCTCACCTGCAAGTTCAGATCATCATCCAGGCAGCACCTACTGGATCCCGAGCCCCATCCTCCCAGACCAGTCCCTGCCCACCACAGGCCATCAACAAACATCAGCAAATGCAGAAAGCAGGCAATGCTTTTGGAGCCCACCTTCAGTCTGGCCCCCTTGTTTATGGTGGAGCAGTCAGCCATGGTGAAAATTCAAACAGCCAGGCCTACCCCACTCTCTAAAAGCAGCCATAGAAGAACTGGGGAACCCCATAAATGCCACTGATGCCTGGAGGCCTTTCTCCAAACAGTCTGACTTAATGGAACACGGTGCAACCTGGACAGCTGGGTGGCAAAGTATGGGGGCCACTAACGAAAGTCTCACAAGCAAGGTGCCATAACAGCAACTACAGAGTGTAGGAGAAATGCAGGCTTCTCCCAGGCCTAGGCCTGGGCCTCAGAGTTGAGGTAGCAGAGAGTTAGGCAGTGCGCAGACGTAAAGACATTCTCTTGGTTGACCGGCATCTTCTTGCTTGGAGCCCCAAGCATTTGTCAATGCCTGCCTTCTGCTCAGTCAGAAAGTTACTACTTATCTGCCAAATTCAGGTACCACAGAAACACCAATTCCCACTCTACCCCTCCAGGTCCTTAACCATCAAGTATTAGCCGAATCTCGGTTTCTTCAAGATAGGCAGCAACATCAGATTCAAAGCTACCTTCCACTCCTGACTAACTCGATAGCTTTGGTCGAGGTCTTAAACTTCTCTTAATTTCAGCTGCATCACTTATAAAATGAGTCTGTCCCGTCTCGCTCCCTGAAGTCTAAGACAATTATGAAAAGTGCTAGGAGGAGTCTCTTAGCTTAGTCACTTGGAGTGCTAATGACTCAGCTCTTAGCTATCCCGGTGAGTGCTTTACAACGTTCAGGCTCACCCAGAGAACATGCCTGATTCCTCCATCAGGAACCAGAGCATTGAATTGCTATAAAAAGCTCTCCAGGGCCTGCAGATAAGACTCAGTAGTTAAGATGGTTAGCTACTCTTGCAGAGGACCTCAGTTCAGTTCCCAGTATCCAAGTCAGATAGCTCACAACCGTTCCAGAGGATCTGATGCCCTCTTCCTGTCTCCATGGGCACACACACACACACACACACACACACACACACACACACACATAAATAAATAAAAGTAATAAAAAATAAAATATCCCCCAAGGCAGGCAAAATGAACCAGCAGGTAAACCAGATGATCTAAATTTGATCCCCAGAAACCAAACAGTGGAAGGAGAAAATTAACTCCAAGTTATCCATTAACCTCCACTTCCATGCCTAATTCGCTCACACATGCGTGCGTGTTCGCATGCAAACACACACACACACACACACATACTCGGGCACACAAGGAAAAACTCAAGTGATTCTGATGTTCTGAAAATTGAGGGAACCCTGATTCTAACTCATGGAAGGCCAGAGGTGTCCATAAGTTACAGCCACTGCCACAAAGAACTACAGAGACAATGAGCTTTCTCACATCTGTTCTTACAGGTAATGAAACTTGCCTGGCTGTCTTGGCCCAGCAAATGGCATCAAACAACAATCACAGAAGCAAGCTCCTATAGGACCTGATAGGGAATTCTCCAAACTCCTGTAGTAGGTACCAGCCAACTAGAAAGGAAAACTATGAAAATGGAGTCACTGTAGCCTGTGGATGTGGTCAGAGTCCATGGGTCATAGGACCAGCACCCCCACGTGAAAGGTAAATGGACTCATGCCTCATCTTTAACAGTCTCCTTAATTACCTAAAAGAAGAATAGCCCGTGCTCCAGAGCAGGCTGGGAAGTCCTTTCATCTCTCCCTCAAGGCTCTCCCCAGGGAGCCGCAACAGGTTTTCTTAAATGTATGAAAGGTTCGGTCCAGGAATGCTATCTTTAATTCACCATCCTCTAAGGAGCGTGAACCGAGAAGCAAAGCAAACTTGACAATGGCCCTTTACAGCTTTAAGCACAGACGAAAGTGAAGACCCTGCCAGCCAAGTCACGTGGGCACCTGGCTGGACTGGGAGGAGAGCAATACCTCCCCCAGGGGAGCCACTTTCAGGGAGCATTTCCTCTGTGCCCAGGGTGTGTCCCCAGAGTTTAAGAGAATCCCTCCCTGGAAATTGGCAGCTTGTATTTCCTAATGAGTTTCTACAAGGTCTGGTCTACTGGTGGCAGGAGATGCCTTTCCTACAATGGATATATGTACTGAATGCAGTTGGGTCTTCAGAGCCAAAATCATGGCTGACTTGTGCCAACCAAAGAGGTGGTAAGGATTTTCAGGGACCTTACAGAGAAAGCATAGGCTTCCCAAGGCCAGTTACAACATTCATTTGGAAAAGGGGGTGTCAGTTTGAAAACAGGAGACTCTGTGAACACACATGCAGATTCAGGGGGAGAAGCAACCAAAGAGAAGCCAGTGTCCAGAGTCAGCTCTCATCACTGTGGGCTGACATGTCCACACTCCTTGTCAGGATTCTGCAATTCACCAGGCCCATTGGTCAGCAAGCATCAGCCACATAAGAATAAACACTGTGATATCTGGCACCCCAAATTATGAGTCCCCAGAGGAGGAGGGAAAGGAAAGCAGTTACCCTGTCCCCAGGGCCACCAAGTGTGCTTTTAGGCTGGATGCGTTATAGAACAAAAGAACAACACATCCAACCTGTAGTTTCTCAGAAGGCGAGGATTACAAACAGACTGAGCTAAATGAATCAAGTGTCTGAATACATAGAATGATAGCAGCCCAGGTAGCATGGAGTTACACCAAAGACCATGAAGAGGTGTTCCCGGGAGGAGAAATACTAAGGAAATCAGGTGGGAATTCCGGCCCACGGTGATGACATCATATCCAAGACCCTGCAGGAGGAGGAGGACGTCATAGACAGACAGGGATGAGTCCAGGAGGGAGAGAGAGCAAAGGGTAGGGATGGAGATAGGTATCTAAGGACACTTGGGGCACATCTGGGAAGGTGCCCATGGCAGATGTAATGGCCATCCCCAGGCATGAAGCAATCATACACCAAAACACTGTTGGAAACAAAGGTGTTTGAAAACCACTCAAACTCTGGTTTGGAGGAAAATCTAAGGCAAAGCATTAAAGAAAATAAAAACTAAACAAACCCTAGGCAAGCTCTGTGGAGACTCACGTTTCAAGCAACCACCAGGCTCACTTTCACTTTTGCTTTAGCCATATCGCACTTTCTGGTTCTTAGATCCAAGCCCAAGCCAGGATCCAAGCTGGTTGTATCCCACCAGAATTTAGAAGCATCCTGTTAAATGGGGACAGTGGATGAGATGCAGGTATCAGGAGAAGGGTCAGACGGACTGATGCTTCAAAGGTGCTGATCACACCGTGCCCTCTCCTTACCAGGGCCATTCTTTGAGTCACACATGACCCCCACCCACCCACTCCCTCACGCACATCCTTTCTCCCAAGTTTTCAAGTGTCTGAGGACAGGAAGGAGGGAAAGTCAGCCTGAATTCATTGGAGATGTAAATGAAGCCCATTTTCGATGTTAAGTGCATTTCCAGGAAACCAGGGTGGAATCACTGTTTACTCCAGCCCTGGCGATAGATGCTGTCGCCACGCACACAACCTCCAGTCAAGCTATTAACTTGAACGTTGAACTTCACAGCCTGGCTGTCTTCCTCAGCCTTCCTTTTGATGTTACCTCCAAAGCAAAAGATCAAAGGCTTTGAGTGTGGTGAGGGGAAGTCCCAAGCTCTTAGCCTAGCAGCCTCTGATATATGTTAAAATCCTGGCCAAAAGAGAGCAGGCAGGAGAGGGAACCAGCTCCTGAGAGGCCTGGGGTGGGCAGGCTGCTCACAGAATAAGGCCAGGGAAGGAATGAGGTCACCAGTGACAGAGACATCAGGGACATATATTGCAGATGCTTGGAACTCACAATATCCTCAAGAAGGAATCAGTCTTGCCAGATGTCATAAGCCCTCTCAACATACCCCTGCAAGAGCCAAATCCTGCTCCAAAGGGCTTTGAATTCGCCATGAACTCTCTGCCCATCACCCAAGAAAATTGAACTGATTGGAGAACTGGGTGTTGGCTGGTCCTAAGCTTCAAGGAGAAAGCTTGTTAACTGAATAATCACACCAGGTGAAATAAATACATTGTAACAAAGAAGTGGGCACCATAGAGAAAGACTGGAGTTTAAGACAGGTGAAATAAATACATTGTAACAAAGATGTTGGCACCATAAAGGAGGAACCGAGGTTAGAGTACACAAGACAACCCCCGCCTCCAGCTTCAGTAGGGGAGTATGAAGTCACTTTCTCTTCCCTCTGCAGTTGTGATGTACCTAGGATGGGAAGGAAGGGGGGAAGGGAAGCCCTGATGACAGCAAGCACAGGGGCCCAGCTCAGCAACAGGGAAACAAAAGGTTAGAGGAACTGCACAGGTCACTGTGGCCAAGGATAGGCAGAGGTGAGCGGCGGCGGCCAAGGAGCATAATAGGGTTCCCAGCCACGGGGCAGACTTGGAGCCTTGGACTCTATGAATCAATCTATAGATAAGCTACAAAAGGTATATGGGTGAAGAAACACCCCAAACTCCAACAGACTGTGCTTTGGGTAAAGGTTCAAACAGAAAAACCAGTCTCTGGTTCTGAGACTCTGAGGCAGGCCTCCTGAGAAAGGGCTGGGACAGTCCCTAATGCAGATCTGTGTATCCTGGTGTAGACAGCTGGAGGTCTGCACACTCTAAAGTTAGCAAAAGAGCAAAGGGATACGGGAGATGGGGGTCCTCAGTCTTTGGTATTCTGCTTTGTTCCCCACCAGTGCACTGTGCAGAGAGGGCTCCATGGGCCTGCTCACACCCTGGGCCCTACTTGCTCACACCATGGAGAACGGGCTGGAAACACAAAGTTCGAGATTTCAACTGAATGAGCCAACAAGCTTGTATCTGGCCCCTTTCCACTTTTAGAAGCAGAAATTTAGCCAAAGGGATAAACTAGAGAAATTCTCCAGGAACGACGAACGTGCTGTTTCCCAAGTTGCCTTTCTGCCTGGGCTCCATTTTATCTCTTAAAGTAAAAGTCTCTAAAAAGAATCAAACCCTGAGGGCCAAATTTATGCTCATTCTCTGCAAAACCAGATGGTTCTTCCTCCAGGACACCAGTAGGGCTTGCTTCCTCCTCTCCTGTCAGGGCTCAGCCATATCCCATTGACGCCTTTCCTCCTTCTGATAGCCTTGAACATACGTTCTGTGTTTAGTCAATGATATGAGGCCCAGATGATTGAGGGAAAGAAGCTAAACTGAGGAGTTACCAACCGTAGGCAAACGTCCTTCCCAGCTCTCGAGCTTTCCTTGTCCTCTTCCTCTGCCCAGGCATCGCTGGGTAACAGGACCAACACTGAGAGAGTGACTCCTTTGCCTTCCCTGACCTAACAGGAACTCTAGGTCAAGCCTCACTCCTAGGACACAGCAATCCCATGTGAAACTTTTGCACAACCCCAGGAAGGAAGAACAGCACAGAGAGAGACAGACAGACAGACAGACAGACAGACAGAGAACGAACTCTGCTAGAAGGTTTCTTGGGAGTAAAAAGGTTTCCAATGCCCAGAGGGAGCCTAGCAAGCCATGCCCACGATGAACTCAGGAGAAGGAAGTAACAGCCAGTCAGTCTAAGCTGTCATCCACTGTGAGAATTTATACCTACAGTTTCCTTATGGTTGGGGGTAGTGGCAGACTCACCCCCTGCCCATCCTAAGAACCAACCTTTCGCCCCAAACAACATTATAGCTCACACCACAGCACACAACCGCTGGGATGGAGGAAGTGCCCCACCCCTGGCAACTTCAGGATGCACCACAAGCACATTAAACAGCAGAGCCAGGCTATGAACAACACCGGTGTAAACAATAAGATCCTCACCCACTCACCCATCCCCCCACCTCTCCATTCATCTCTCCTTCCACCCATCATCCACCTACCCACTCATCCATCCACCCATCCACCCACCTACCCACTCATCCATCCATCCACCCACCTACCCACTCATCCATCCACCCATCCACCCACCTACCCAGTCATCCATCCATCTACCCACCCATACATCCATGGCTGACCCAACAACTTCCAGCTATCAGGAAGTACATCTAGAGAATCTAAGACACCCCGCCCCCAGCCCCCACTTCCCTTGAATACCTCCTCCCTCATAATATCTTAAGTTTTACACAGAGGACAACTCCCAAGACCAGGAAGCAGGCTTAAAGAGCACTATGCAAAGGCCTACTCCAGACACTGCACTCCAAACAGTGTGGGAAGCTTCGTGTCTATTGTCTTCAGACCTGTGGTAAATCACAGCAGGGAGAGGAGGCAAGCCATCCCAGCTCTAGACAGAGAAGCTTGCTGTAAGAGCGGAGCTTCTGAAAGGAGAATTCTTCCATTGCAGCCAGCTGCTATCTCTGGTTGGTGACCCTATTAACCTCTTGGTCTGAATAGAGACCCAGAGCCTTAAAGCACTGCTGTCCTCGACTGCACATTCTGCAGAGAAAGGAGAAGCAGAGAGCATGCACCCTAGCTCCCACACCCACCAACAGTCCATCACAGACAGCTGCTGCAAAATAGACACCTGTGTCCCCTTGTCTGTGTTTTTTCACTTTCTGAAGTTTCAGTGACCCACAACTGGCCATGTTCTGAAAATATTAAATGGGAAATTCCAAAAAACTTTTATTATAATGATTCTGTTATACGATTGCTGTTCTTGATCTGTTGCTATACCTACTCTGTAAACTGAACTTTCTCGGGTGTGTATTATAGGGGATGTAGAGTAACGCCTGGCAGGCTTAGTCCTCAGTGTACGCACATACGCAGCCACACATGCATGCAGGAACACACACAAGAAGACAAGTAAGTGCTCACCTGGTGTCTACAGCGACCCTTCCATCCTTCCAGAACTCCTTGGTTCCCACCTCCTGAACCAAGGCACCCCAGCAGAGCCCTCCTACTCATTTACAGTCTCCCAATCTCTGAGCAGAAGTCCAAGCAAGGTCGCATCAATAAATGGCGGGAAACCCTGTCACCCATGAACAGCACAGCACAGGTCTGGCAGGTCTTGGGCAATCTGCTTCCCCTTTCCACACAATACTTTAAGTTTCCAGCCTGGAAACTCCCAACAGTATCAAAGCTGTGGCTTGATCTTTCCAACTTTGCAAGGTAGATAGATAGTCTCTTTGCTCAGGAGCTGGTCCATGGGTCCTGTTACCCATGGCACTTAAGTCTACAGCTTCTCCGGACCAAATGCAGAGCCATCTAATCTCGGAAGGTGCAGTCACCCTGGTGAGTCTACTGTGTCCAACAGATTGGGACTTCCGATCCTGGTGCTGACACTTGCTACCCAGGGGACCTGGAGCAAACTCCCTACCGGAAGGAAGCCCTGGGTTTCCCACTTGTTTGATGAGAATCCCAGCTCTTGACCTCAGAGGCAGCAGAGACTACTGCTGAGCTCAGCAGCCCAAACAAAGGAGGCTATCTTGACAGACAAGCCTCTTTCCCCTCTCCGCTTATTCATGAAGCATTTGGTAAGTTGCAAGAAACAAGACTAACAACAAACAAACAAATGGTTCTGGTTGAGGAAGGGGACCAGATTAGGAATAGAGACAGAGAGATAGGAACAATCATTATTCCTGAGCCCCAAAGCGACTCAAGTGCGATCATAGAGGAGCGTCCCCAGGGTGGCTGAGGCCCAGGGGAGAGAGCCTCACCAAACAGTCACAACTGGCACCATATGAGTGGCAAGAAACAAATGTCCTGGCAGCCAAGGGATCTCCAGGGGCAGGGAGGTGAGATCCTAACGAAAAGGACATCAAAAGAAAGCCCAAATCAAGACCTGATCACACACTGGCCACAACAAATAATGTTTGCTCAAAGGTGGGAGGGAAGAAGGGGGGTGGACAGAGACAGGCCCTTATTGGATAAGGCCGGCTGGCTCATCCATTGTGGAAGAAAGGCTTGTTTTGTGTGTTATACAATGGAGACATTGTTCACAAGTACTTTGCCCATACATAATCAGGCCTGCCTCTGCGTCGCATTACATAAGTCTCCAATGCAGCAAGAGTCCAAGAATGAATGTTCATAAGAAATACACACTTCTAGTTTATACAGGGAGGGGGAGGGGGAGGGGAGGAGGGGGAGGGGGAGGGGGGAGGGGAGGGGGGAGGGGAGGGGGGAGGGGAGGGAAGGGGAGAGGAGGGGGAGGGGGAGGGGAGGGGGAGGGGAGAGGGAGGGGAGGGGAAGGGGGAGGGGAGGGGGAGGGGGAGGGGAGGGAGAGAGAGAGAGAGAATGAATACAGGCTCAGGATGAGATTGGAAATTAGCAAAACAGACATATCAAATTGTTAAAAATCATCACAACCACCTGAAAGTGTAAGGAACCCCCATTTCTTCTCCTCCACTCACCCTTCAAATAAGTGGAGGAAGTACGTGATTTTTTTTTTTAATGTGTGTGTGCGCGCGCGCGAGCGCTTGCTTACATTTTTCTCTGTGGCCATGTGGCTATGTGCACACGTACGTGCAGTTATGATTACCAACACAGATGTATGTGGTAAGCCAGAGGTCGAAGGATATCTTCTGCTTCAATAGCGTCTCCCATTATTTTGAGACAGGATTACTTCCCTGAACCTAGAGCTCAAAACTTAGGTGAGGCTGACTGGCCAGTGAGCTCCAAACTCCAGGGAACCTTCTCTATCTATAGTCCCTCCACCCAAAGACCCATCCTTCACCCAAGCCACACCCTCCACCCAAGCCACACCCCACCCGAGCCACGCCCCCACCAAAGCCACGCCTTCTGCCCGGACCACGCCCCCACCCGAGCCACGCCTTCTGCCCGAGCCACGCCCTCCATCCATGCCCCGCCCTCCATCCAAGCCCCAGCTCTGAGAGTGCAGATGCAGGCTGTGGTGCCTAGCTTTTGTTGTTTAACACGGGTGCTGGGGATCTTAGCTCTGCTATTCATGCTTGCAATGCGCTCGTTATTACTAAACCATTTTCCTAGACCCTTGCGTTGTATTTTTCTAAGACAATCTCATAGAACTGCTAAATAAAGCAAATGAAATCTTTTTCCTGTAAATTCTAAGAGGTATTCAACAGCTTGCTGGAGCCTGTACGCTCCCCTTATTCGGTGTCATGGGAGGTAGGTATCAACAGTACCCCCAACCTCTGCCAACCACATGTCCCCAAGACTGACAAACAGAACATCATCAAATTCTGCCAAATGCCCCTCAGGACCAAACCCCCTATGCTTGAAAACCACTAAACTAAGTGGCCTGGACCCAGCAGCCCCGAGGAACAACAAGGAAGCCTGTCCTTACTCCCCCACCACACAGATTTCCTTGGTGGCCAACTCTTCCAACCCACAACAGGCACTAAAGGGCTGCCACCTGGATGCTGTCCCTGGCCTCATTCGAAGCTAAATACAACCAATAGTTCCTTCAATCACTTGTTCTCTCCCTAAACACTGGACCACCGAGGCTGGCATCCCAGGGGATTCTCTGCCCACCTCCTCGAAGACAGATATCACCCTGCCATTTCACAGATGAAGAAAAGCGTTCCAGAGATGCTTGGACCTGCCGGAAACTTCCTAAACTTCCGAGAAGCTGGACTGAGACCTCAAAGCCCCTGCAGTTTACACTGAGCGTTCAATGCTGAACATCAGAAACAATGCAAAGCCAGCTTTTGCAGAGCTCTAGCTCTCTAGCGAACTACTTGGCAGAGAAAGCATGGGGCAGCTTGGAGTCACACCACAGCTCTCACTCAGCATGCCAAAGACCATAAAGGTCTTCTTGTAGTAACTGGTATCCTCCACAGTAGTTTGGTCCTCCACACTGCTACTTCCCATACAAGCCTGTCCAAGCGTCCTTCTGATGTTGGTAGTTACAGGATGGGTATGTAGATGTGATGTTCTATGTGTACACAGTTTATGGGTGTGCACATGTTCATATGTGTGCACTTGCACATAGGAATGCACATGCATTTATGTGCACGTGAAAGCCAGAGCTCAATGTCAGGTCTTTTCTCTATAACTTCACGCCTTATGTTTTAAACAGTCTCTCCCTAAAATCTGGAGTGCACTATTGCAGCTAGACTGGCAGACCAATGAGCTCCAAGGACCTACCTGTCTCTGGCCCCTAAAACACCTCACCGCACGGGGGGGGGGGGGGGGAGGGCGGCAAAGCGTTACACACCTAACGTTTCCACGGGTGCTGGGATCCGAACTCAGGTCCTCACACTTGCACAGCCAAACTTCCTGTTAA
Organism: Mus musculus; assembly: GCF_000001635.26. Classification (NCBI taxonomy): domain Eukaryota; kingdom Metazoa; phylum Chordata; class Mammalia; order Rodentia; family Muridae; genus Mus; species Mus musculus. Next base: position 55,786,158 of record NC_000085.6, on the reverse strand, counting down.
CTGAGTCATCTTTCCAGACCTTTAAGCTTTATTTGGTAAGACTACAGGTCCTTTCCAGGAGCTACTAACAAGCCCAGAAAAAAAGTTAAATTATCTTCCTCTACCACAAAAGAAGCAGAGGAGAAAACACTGAATGATTAAAAATCTCCAGTGATAGAGGAGCTGCGCTGAGCCCAGTGCACCAGCTAACAGCACTGAGCTCCGAGCTGGCTGGCTGGGGTTCTGCTAACCCTGCAGGCATTTTTCTTCCTTTCAAAGTTTCTATTAACTCCCTACTGATGTGCCCTAAAAGAATTTTTTAAGGGCTTGGAAACACATAAATAAAATAATCTTTGTTGGACCAGCACAGCCAAATGAAAGTCTTTCACCTGTGTAGCAGTGATGATAAAAGTTTTAGGGCCCCGCTTTCACAGAAGCCATCCAAAGACTGAGATAAACCGGAATTCTCAGGCTGTCGGTAGCAGGAGCACTTCTGCCCTCCAGCACATGCCAAGGGCAAGGCAGAAAAGGGAAAACATGCCCACCATACACACAAGGTGCCGGAACCCTCCTGTCCCCAAGTGCCTGTACCCTGGGGGCTCTGAAAGAACCAGAGCCTTCCCGAAGCACCTGCTAATGGTGTTTGCTGAAACTCTGCTCATGGGGACTTAAAGACACCTAGGAACCCTCAGAGACTGAGGCCCAGGAATACAGCGGAAGGCTGGGAGGAGGCCGATGGAGAAGAGAGGTGAATTTGGAGGAGAAATATCATGCAACCCTATCAGACTGCCAGAAAGAGAAGTGTCTATCCAACCCGAGGCTACACAGTAAATCTTCAGCCATGTGTCGCATGGGCAGAGCCCAGGAATCCGTGTAGTATCCTGTGTGCCTTGCGTGCGTTCCTGCAGAGTGAGACTTGCAACCTCCCCTCTGGGCCCGCAGGATGGCTTGCCAATGCTAAGACAACAGCAGCACTGCCAGGGCCATCCTTAGCAAACACCTCAGCGCACACCGTCCAGGAAAGCTGTCGTCCTTAACACTACTTGGCAGACTAAACGGCACTGGCTTCTTGCTAGGAGCTATTTCGTCACCTCCAGGCCACCAGCTAACCGTGGGCCCTCAGACGCACCGCTCTGCTACTTTCTCCAGGTCTAAGACTCCTCACCTTGATGAGAAAGAGACAGACTGTGTGCCAAGCCCTCCCAGTCGCTTAAGGGTACTCAAGTGCCCCTTGACTTACTCCGTCAAAAGTGTATTTAATATAGTGGCTGACTTGGCAAGCATCGTCGTCTCTGCTAGACCGCCTTCAGTGTGCTCAGAACGCTTCCCCTAGCCTACAATTGGGCCAACTCATCTAACAAAAAGCCGACTTTTATAATAAAGTGTTGTAGGCCTGTCTCTCATTCATGAAGCGCTAGGCTGAGTTAAAAACAGATATAAGGGAATGCTTTCACACCACTGAGAAGCAAGACTCGGAGCCAGGGCCATCCTGAGTCCTGACGGCCCACATTTCTCTTTGCCAGGAGCCCCAAACCTCAATCCATGCAATGAGGGTCTTTTTCCCTTTCCCCTCAGAGATTAGAGGAAAGTCCCACACATTGAGCAGTGACACCTGGCCCTCACAAGGCCCTGTTTTCGCCTAAGCTGGTGACACTCCTCTCTCCCTGTCCACAGAAGGAAAGGGGAGAGAAAGACGAAAGGAGACTCACCACAGGTCCGAAAGGCTTGTCAAACAGCTCCAAGTTCCCAGGATGCATTAGTCCCAGAGTGCAGCTGTCCATCTTCCAAAAAGCTATCCAGACTTACTTAACTGCAGAATGCAGGGTCCCCGAAACATCCAGGATCCTAGCAACCTAACGCTCCAGGGGCGCCACCGACCATCGTCCCAGAACTTCTGCTGAGAACTCTCAGAGCTAACTTCCCAGGGTCCATACCCAGTGATTACCGAGTCCCTCTTTGTTTAATACCTGAGAAGACAGGCCCCAAGGTGGGAGAGCCAAGAGCCAGCAGTGGGCTCTGCATCTAATTCCATCCTAACTTCTCCTGAATCCTGCCCATGTGTCTTTCCGCATTCAACGTAATACAGACAACGGTATTTACAGACAAATCAGAAGGGGCCAAACCTATCAGGGACTGGCCAGTCAAGGCTCCCCAGGTCCATAGCTCACATCTGTTAGGCAGTAACACATTCTAGAATTAAAGTACTTAGACTGAGATGTTTTCTATCTATTCAACAAGTAACTAAACTTTAGCGTACTGGATTTTCCGTCCTTACCACAGAACAACTAACAGCTACACCTTCTCTTGTACTCAAGCCCCACAGCAAGGACTTCACCTCACAGACAGCTTCCTCCCTCCTTCCATAAAGCAAACTGATACAGTATCTGCAGCGTGCCTGGAGCTTCCAGGAAGAAAGGCGCCTGTGAGGCCAAGGTACTATTCTATGATAACAAGAGCTTGGAAGCTCCTCACAAAGACATCAGCAGCATGCAGACTTGTTCAGGCCCCATGCCTAGTGCGCTACAAGGTGCCTCCCGCCTCTCCTTCAAATAAGGGGATGGGGCTTCCATGCAAGCCACTGGGCCCTCCAAAAGGCTGCCTGCTCACGTGCACGGAGCACACACAGCTAATACACGGGAGCACTCGGTGTATTGTGAAGCCTTGAGCAGACGGGGTTCCCCCAGCAAGGGCCTTACTTCTCAGGAGGAAAAGCCTGGTGTCCGTCCACTTTGGGGGAGTTCCCTGGAGATAGGCAGGATGACTACAGAGAACCTAACACAGATAATTAGAATAATTAATTTGTATCCACTGTGTGGAGTACAGTAGAAACACACTCTGACACAGCTAAACCCAACTTTAAGGATGGAAATGCTACAGTGGTTAATTTTTTAAATCAGATTTCTGCCAATGTTACCAATCATTCCTAGTCAACAGAAACCCAGCACTGAGCAGAGGAACCATGGTAACTGACTAAGGAGCTTCTTACAAAGCCCCTAGCTAGCCCTTCACGGCTGTGTGACATGGGGCAAGCTGCTTGCCTTCCCTGTGGCGCATCCTCTGAATTACAGCTCGCTCCACGCTGTAATTAGATCGCAGAATGTCCAATCACTTAGCCTAGTGACTGGCAACAGCTTAGCTGACAGTTGTTCTAAGGTCTCATGACTTTGTGAGGAATGGGACATGAGTATCGCCAAACCTGAAGGAGTAACTGAAATTCCCCTGCCTCTCTTCCCTCACCCCATAAATCATGACAAAGCAAGATGTACAATTTATTCCTCAAGCTAAATTCTAATAGCTCTGAGAAACCTAGGACTTCCTTCGCAGTCTGGAAGGAGAGAAATTACCCCCACAAAGCTAAGAAAGGCTGAGCCCTAGAGCCTGGACCCTAGACATGGCTCCACTCTAAGGAGCTACAATCTCCAGTCCACCATAGAAAACATAATAAAGTTACTGGTGCTATAGCTGGTAGGGCTGCTGGGGCCCAGGTCATCTGGAGAAGGGTCACATGTTCATGCCCAGTAGCCTTTATCTACTTATTCACCCCAGAGCAACATTGAGAACTCTGAGAACATTGAGAGCTCTGGAGCCAGGGATCCTGTGGTAGATTTCCTCTTTCCCAGCCTGCTTCCTGGAGTCTCTAGACACCTTAGCCATTCTTGGAAGGCTGTGTAAGGGTAAGAGTCATCAATACAGGGCCAACAGCTATGCTAAGTTCTCGGAAAGTAATCATGATTTTACCTTGAAAACCGTTTTCCCAATGGAGGAGTAGGAGATGGGATAGAAAAGATGAATAGTTAAACACTCCTGGGGGCTCCGAGCTACACCCTACATCCCTGGGAATTGAGGGTACAAGTCAGTAACTCGTCTACTTTCACCGATGTTCTTAGCATCCTGAGACAAGGAAGGAAAAGCTAGGCTAGACATTCCCTGCCTTTACAGGGGTGGGGTGGGGGGGGAAGCATCAAGGGGAGGGGAGGGAGACATAAAGAAAGATGTGAAGGCTCAATCAACACTCTAGGAAACCAAGGAATAGACTCAAGCAAAGGAGAGACCCGGGGATTGGATGTCTCCACAGACCTCTAAGCCTGCGTGAACCAACACACAGGCAGTGGTGGGCTTAGGAGACATGTCGCATCACAGAACAGCCAGATGAAAGAAATCTCTCTGAGCTTCCTGGCACAGAGTGAATCCCATGGGCTCCTCCCAGGCGCCAGCACGCACGGTGGGGGTCTCTCTGCTCCCAGTTCCTCTTGCTCCCTGTGGCCTGGGTATCTGAGGAGTTGCATAAACTAGGAAGGACAGCCTCCCAACCGCATCGTGGAAGCAGAAGACAGCAACAAACCACCAAACACTAGCCAGTATCCAGTGACTAAGAACCTCTTAGCGCCTGACTTAGTGGGCAGCTGTGCTTTTCCGCTGGGGAAAGAGGAAAGCCAAACTTGGACTGTACTAGATTCCTCTCCACCCCAGACAGGAGCCCAGTTTTCTCAATCTCCTCCCTCTATCCCTGCACAAGTCCTGAATCCTCATCTATTCTCAGATAGTCTTTCTTATAGGACTGTCTGCCATGCCTGCAAATCTTTCTGGTGGACACAACCAGCCCCACCTGTCTATTGCCTGCATCTTTTCTTCTCACCTTGAGAGGCAGGGTGGGATAGGGAGGGAACAGGGCTTTTCTTTGCTAACAGCACCTAGGCGATTATTTTACATCCAGAATTATAAATTACTGGGGAGATTGAGTGTGTGTGGGGTGTGTGTGTGTGTGTGTGTGTGTGTGTGTGTGTGTGTGTTGGCAGCAGGAGGGGGTGTTCAGCGAAAGCGACAGAGGCGATTTCCTAATGAGCAGTCTTATCTTCTCGCCATTTCTGACACTTTTTACTGTCTTGCCTAACACAATCGGGGCATCACAGAGCCAGTCTAAAAGTTTGGCAGTTGCTCAAAAAAGTTAAACATGATTATCACATGGCACAGCCACTGCGCTCCTGAGAAGGCACACAGGGGACGGGAAAACACATTTGCATGGGAAACTTTGCATAAATGGTCACAGCAGCAGCGGCATTCCACAGGTGAGTGAGCAAGTAAGCGTGTGAATGAACAAAAGAAGTCTGGTACAGAATGGATCGTTTGGCCCTTAGAAGACACAAAATACAGACAATGCTGCTCCATGTATCAACCTTCAAAACACTAAGAAAAAGAATCAAAGCACAAAAGACCGCATATCCAGTGGGTCCGAATGCTCATAAGAATGTCAACAACAGGCTGGCAAGATGGCTTTGTGGGTAAAGGTACCTGCTGACAGACAATGCAAACCTGGCAACCCAAGCTAAATCCATACACACACAGTACCTACGCTAAGACTGAGGGGGAAACTAGCTGTGCTACACCATCTTCTGAGTTCTACGGGCGCATCATGGCGTGTTCACCTGCACGTGTACACATCATGCAGGGACACACCATGACAAATAGATAATTTTTAAGGCAACAGGTAAATCCACAGTCTGTGCCAGGGACTATCGCACGCGGTGGGATGGAGAATATGGTTTGTAGTTAGATGGCTGCACAATTTTGAATAGACCAGAATCTACTGCAAATAGGTGGGCCCTCTGGTCTCTCTGTAACTTCATAGAGCTGTTACGGTCACAAAAGAAAAGAAGGAACACATAGCTGTGGGTTCCTCCTATCCATTCTCTGATCAGAGTCAAAATGCTTGGCAGGAAAAAATTCCAGGTACCAGTGAGTCCAGGTGTGCCTGAGGAAGGCACAGAGGCCCCACTTCAGGACGTAGCGCATGGCCAGAATGTCACATTGCTGATCAAGAGATTTGCTTCGCCATACAAGGTGGGCCCAGAGCGCAGGATAAATCTCAGTTAAGAACAAGGTAAGAGGAACACGACCCAAAAGGAAAGCAAACAGAAAACATTCAACGGCATGCCATAACGCTCTGGTATCTCAGAGTGCTCGATTCTGAACTCTGGTCTTTGGGATGCTCCAGGGGCCAGATGCCCAGCACCTCCTCCCTGAGTCTAGCACTGTCTCCTCCCAGGAGATCCACGCTTTGGCAGAGGAAATGCAACCTTAGCGCCCAGCGGGCCTTGCTGGGCAGGCCGCACTGCTTCTTGTTCCAGAAATGTTAGCCCAGCATTCAGGCAATTGGCAGGCAGCTGGAACTCGAACCCAGGAATCCCAACGCCCACAGATTCTCACCTCCAGCTCCAACAAAGCTCCCTTTGTGGGGCTTGGGTGTCTCCCAGAGGGCATATTTCCCTCCCAGAGCTGGGAAGCAGAGGCGAGGGTGGTGTGTGGAATGGCATCTATGCTACTGACACAGGTTTCTCTGCTTTCCAGGTTGCCCAGTCCCAGTACCTGAGGGAACGGACGGGGCAAAGCTTGACATGGATACTGTGACATCAGGACCTAGACCAGTCACACCTCTGCCCCCTCCCCAGTCCTCACAGCCTCTGAATCCCAGGCCTGAACAACAGGCTGCCTGAAGCCTGCATCCTGTCTGGGCAACAGAGCCAGGAGAGAGTGGAGCTCTTGTTCAAACATGCTTTGAGCCTGTGAGGGTACCCTCCAGAAATGCTTCTAAGTTCATTCCAAGCAGCCTATCTCCATGCAGGTCAGCTCCAGCACAAAGCACTGTAACATCCTCCCTCCTTGGGGTTGTCACCTGTATGCTGCAGTTCCCTAGGATTTCCTGAGACTCAGAGGATAGACCCATAGCCACACTATAGGGGACCCAGGGGCAGAGCCCCACTCTTCTTCTAACATGATTTCCCTAGAAAAGCACAGGAAGGGAAGGTGGGCTGTGGCTGAACATGCTGAATATCCACCAGAGATGAAGCAGACTATACCACCTTTGCCCCCCAGAGATAATGCTACCCTTGCTGTGCCATCCTGGAAGAGACCCATAGCCCTGTCACAACCTCTGAGCCTGTCCCATTAGGTAGCAGGAAAAGACTCTATGACACTTCTCACCCTGTGGGAGGGCTTGCCCACCTGCTGAACCTCTCAGGAGCCTATGATAATCTTGTCACAACAGACACTGTAGTAGAGCATATATACCAGCAAAATCTCTCAAACCTTCCACTTCTGGGTGGAAGAAATTAAGTTCTGGACGTGCTAAAGGAAGTGAGGTGGTCTGGACTCTTGGACTCACGGCATGGCTAAAGGTTCTTAAGCATTCCAGAAGAAAGCCACAGAACTCATCTCAACAGGGAGACCTTTCAGGAGAGGGTCAGGCTTAGGAAACGTTTGCCCAGTGCAAACTAAATGGTTCCAGGGTCAGTGGCTGACCACACACACAGTGAGGGTTCTATCTTAAGCACCACAATAAAAGACTGTTCAGGCCTATCTCCGCGATGCCCATCACCAACATCCATCAAATTGGCTCCTTTTGGTTCCTAAAACTACCCACTAAAATAAGGGAGAAAACATCACACCCATTTAAACAATCAGATGAACTAACTCAATGACTAACAAAACAGAGCATCTGGGATTGTGGGGTCAGCAGTGCAGTGTGGGGGAAAGGTAGGAGAGAAAATGAGAGAAAGCTCATCATCTGAGCTAGTCTGGGAATTTGTATTACATAATTAATGTCCCCATCCCTATCGATACACACCCAGTGCCTTGGAGAAAGCACCCTTGTGAGCCTGAGGCAGGAGTCCTGAGAGGCAAGCCATTGTCCTGACACAGTTAGCGACAATGCAAATGACCTACCAAGAATAATCACTTCTGCGTGTGCCAACCTAAACTTTCATTTCTCTGTAAGAGATGCCGGGCTTCAAAGCCAACAAGTTCACAGAAATGCTCAGGGAAAGAAGGAGGAGAAAGAACGAGAAGAAAGCCCGGCCGTCTGCCTACCACCCCCACTACACATCCCATCCATTAGAAAATACATTCCTCAATAAATCATAAGGAAGTCCAATCTGCAAAGTACCACATCACGCTAAGAAAGTCAAGTCGCCCCCTCCGTAAGACATCATCACAAAAGAACTTGGATCTCCGTGTCCTCGTCAATTCAGCTACCACACCTCAGCCCAAAGAAAATGAAATGCTATCACGCTGCTGTGTTTTAAAGCAGTGTCCGAGAAGGTGGGAAAGGTTACCCACAGCAGGCAAGGACTGCCGTCCTCACCATAGCAACGCGCCTGTTTATAATATGGTGTACCTGCATCAAAGGCTCTGCAGACACTCAAGGCAAGCCTGGTGCTGCATTCGAGCCCGAAGAGGAAGGCACAAACTCTCACGAGCATGTCAATGAAAAACTTCCCATTACAGGACATGCCACAATTATTAGCACCATCTTTTTTCCTCCTCTCCACCCAAGTAAGAGTAAAGGAGAAAATGAATTCAGACCGTGTCTAAGGCAGAGTGGAAACCCAGCATGTGACTTTCTAAAGTGGTTTGGTTGTTTCTTTTTCTGCTGGGCAACCCCACAGGCAGAGATGGAGAGGAGGGTTTCTCGGAAGAGCTGGGCCTGAGGCTGAGGGAGTCTCAGTTCACCAGTACTGAGCTCATACAGTCTGCTCAAAGCGCAAGGGAGGCCGCAATCCCTCCAGCCAGAGGGGAAATCCAGAAATGACAAGACGCACAGTAGGCCTTGTTTTATCAGGGGCTAGGGGAGGCCCATGTTTTAGCTTCTGGGAGACAGAGGAGCCCACCTTGAGATTGCCTAGAAAAGGACTAATCTTCAGAATCCAGAATATAAAGAGGCAATCCTAACACTCTTCACAGCACAGCACAGCAGGACCCTAGCCTCAGACACACTGAGATTACACCTCAGCCACTTGTTAGGTATGTATACCTCAGCGGTGTCTCAGCTTCGAGACTCATCTTCATCGTGTGTATGTCTTAGGTAGGTTTCTACTGCTCTAATAAAATGCCAGGACCCAGAGCAACCTGGGCAGGGAAGGGTTTTACTTCTTCTCGCAACTGATGGTTCATCGTGAAGGGATATCAGGACAGAAACTCTAGTAAATCAAGAACTGACGCAGAAGCCATGAAGGAGTGTTGCTTGCTCGCTGGCTCTCCATGGCTTGCTCAGTGTACTTTCTTATAACCAGGACCATCAGCCCAGGGATGGCACCACCCACCGTGAGCCACGCCCTCCCTCAGCAATCATTAACTAAGACGATATCCCAACGACTTGCCTATAGACCAAAATTACGGGTGGAATTTCCTAATTAAAATTTCCTCTTCTCAAGTAACTTTTTAATTTGTGTCAAGTTGACAAAAAAAAAAAAAAGTAATTATAGAGCTGATACATAACATTACTGTGAGCATCAGGTTGAAAAATATAGAATGATTCAGAAAATGGTCATGCTAAGGACTCAACTAAAATAACACTTCTCTTTCCTTTTTGCAATTACGGTTGGAAAACCAAGACTCCTGTATAAAACAAGAACCACCAAGGAACCTCGCACTAAGAACGTGACTGCTGCCTAAGTGTGGGGATCAGAGTTCAAATCATGGAATCCACACAAAGTTGGGCAAGTCGGAGCCTGAATATAATCCCAGTGTTCCTACCATGGGATAGGAGAATGCCCATAGGCTCAGGAGTCAACTGGCCTCATGTACACACTACTACACTCTGCTTCTAATAAGGTAAAACGGAAGGTCCAGTGCCCAAGGTTGTCCTCTGACCTCCATAGCATGCACAAAACCTCTCACAAGCACATGCACATTCACATAAATACATACAAGCTGGGTGGTTGTGGTGCACACCTTTAATCCCAGCACTTGGGGGAAGGGGGAGGTAGGCTAGCAGCTCTCTGTGAGTTTGAGGCAGTCTCATCTACAGAGAAAGCTTCGGGAGAGCCAGAGCTAACAGTGAGACCATCTCAAAAACATAAGCCAAAAGCACAAAAGGAGAATAAAGACCCCAAAATTCCTGATATAATGCTGGTCCCATTTCAGTGCTGAAAAAACTGAGGCTAGAGTCTTTGAAAAGGAACTATTAAAAGAGCCCGGTGGAGAGTGGTCTAGGCTCTTTGGAGCATAGATGAATGGTGAGTCTTGAATTGAGATGAGACAGGGCTCAAAACTAAACACGGGATTCAGAAGAGTAGATTCTTCTTCTGTTTGGTATTTGGTTCCAATCAACTGTAGATTATCACTAACAAGCAAGGCACAGCTGACACATAACAGGCCTAAACAAATATTCCTCTTTTTTTAATTTTTAATTTATTTTCTATTGGTGCATGCACTACATGCATGGCTGGTAGCAGCAGCCAGCAGAGGGTAGCGGATTCCCTGGGTCTAAAGTTTCACAGTTGTGAGCTGCCACATGGGTGCTGGGAATCCAGTCAGCCAGTGCTCTTAACCACTGAGCTGATAAATAGTTCTTGCTAGTGGGGGGCTTCACACGTGGCACATACACACACTCACACACATATACACATATATTCACACACACATACACTCACATTCACACACACATACACTCAGAGAGAGAGAGTCACATACATATACTCACAGAGAGACACAGAGAGAGAGAGAGAGAGAGAGAGAGAGAGAGAAAGAGAGAGAATATAATTTCAGAAAGGATTCAAGTTCCTTAAAGCTGTCTGTAAGTAGCTTTATTTTATAAGAAAGATAAAAGGAAAAATTATAGTATTATTTCATTTGGGCAATAACCACTTGAGAGAGATCATTTTATTGAACCAGTTTTATAGACGAGGAAACAGAAATTGGGGTGCCAGCTCGAGCTGAGGTACGGTCCCACACTGTATAGCCAGGGCTGACAGACAGGTCTGCCTGGCTCAGGTCCAGCTCACAGTCACCTGCCTCCTTAAGCTCCACATCTCTCTGGGTATATCGTGTGCATCTAGAACAGTTCTCTGCCTTTTTTTTTTTTAACTGCACTGCAAAAACAATGATCAATCTGTAGTTCCCAGCTCACAAAGTCAAGATCAACCTCTACAGAATACGCTTCTACCTTAAGCCTTGCAAAGTACAAGAGTAATTCATCTCTCAAGATGTTTTGGAGAAAGAATTCAACGTGTGTCTTTACCCACCAATCTCTCCAAGCCCAGGAGCAAAGCCACAGACATGAAACAGGCTGGACTTGTTCACCTCCGGGTATTAAATCACATCCAACTAGAAATCTACAAACCAGGAACTTTGCGTTGCCCAAGAAAAGGAAGCAGCGGGAGGCAGAGCGACCATCTCAGCAAAGTTCTCAAAATGACACTTCCTCAAAACCTTCCAGGGGAGTATAGAGGCCAGAAGGAAGGGGGGGGGGGTACATCATCTTAAGACACAGCCTGAGCAGTTTTTTTCAACCGAGTGCTACAACAGCAGTGACTTATAAGTGTGCAGGCCGATTATAGCTTTACTTTCAAAAGAGCTTTGATTGATCTTTTTTGATAGACCTGAAATAAATTAAACTAGATTGACTCACTTGAGAATGGACTCTAATCCCTTAGTCAGATCCCGGAGAACTCAAACCAAACCAGCTGTTAATTTAGGCTTTATAAGATAAAGCATGAGAAATCCAAGTTGATGTACCCCAGAGCAAAGCTGACATCATTTCTGTGAGCGATTGGTCCTCTGCTTTCAGGAACTAATCAGTTCTTGGGTGAGTGGGTGCCAAGCCAGCGCTCTCAAATGAAAGCAGCTCAGAGAAAGAAGGGAGGAAAGGAGAGAGGAAGGCAGAGCCTACTCCCAGGAGCAATTGCAGATCTGGCCAACGCATTTCCATTTTGCTTGCTTTGAGTCATCCACCTCCTTATCCACAAACAGCTGAGGGCTCGACCAGAGCCCATATACCCACAAAACAGATGAGAAGGAGCAGCCACACTCTCACTGTTTCTAAAAATGGGTGGGGAGGCAGAATTACCCAGAAAACTATCCCCCACTGCTGCCTTAGTCCTTCATCTTTGAAGATCACACTGTCGCCTTTATCTGGGCTTCAGGGTGCCTTTGATTTGAATATAGGAATTTCAAGGCTTTCAAGTGGCAATGCAGAAGCTGCCATGGCACTAATAGAGTTAACAAGACAGACAGACAGATGGCACACACACTCACACACACACACACACACACACACACACACACACACACACACACACACACAAGCATGCACACGCAAATGCACACGCACACACACCTTGCATGCTGAACTCCAGACAGATCACTAACAGACAACCTTCCCAACTTATGCCAGCGTTTTTTCTGAAGTGATTAATGCCCTCAACATAGGCCTACATCAGGAGGCATTCGCTCCCGAGGGTCACCCCCACCTCCAAACCCCCACTCCTAGCCTCAGCCCACAGAGCTCCAACACTGCACACAGCAAAGCCGACAGTGTCTTGCTTCTAAACAGTGCTTCATAGAACACTCTGTTTACTGACTATAAGGGGATCAAGAATTGAAATCCAATTTAAGGAATTATGGTGCCTTCAGACTGTTTTCCCTCAACGATGAAACAAGACAGGCATGTTGTTCCTGGAATTTAGCCAGAAGAAACTGATCCTCGTAGTAATACAAGAGAAAGAAGAAAGAGATCGATGTATGTGTTTACACATACATACTGGCTCCAACGGGAGTTAAATTCGTAGTAATAAGTGAATTTGCTTCATTCAATAGAATGAGTCTGAAGTTTAATTCAAAGCCCTGTTTTGAAATCTGTTTATTTGGGCAGAATTCACCCCTGATGGCTCTGAGAAGCAGAAGAAAGGTACCCATAAAAGATGGAGTGAGAAGACATAGGAAAGTCCACTATATAGTCTATCTACTTTGCGAAAGGAAGAATGAGCCAAGGAACCCAAGCTGCTCTGTGACCCGGAGTACAGTGCTGCTCCCTGCAGACAACAGTAACCACTGTTGCTTGGTGCTGGCCCCTACATCCAGGATGCTTGAATGCTGTCTCATTTAACCCTAAATGAAACTGCACTATGGCTAAACTCATCCACAGAGCAGTGAAGTATCTAACTGGCTGTGAGCTGCAGTCAGTAGAGGGCTCTGGTCACATCCCTCCTTTCCACAACAAAAGACTTTCACTTTCATGGTTCTGAGATCAAACCCAGGTCCTTCCATATATATGTAGAACAGGTACTAGCCCAATGAGCTACACTTGTAGGCCCACAGGAAAGCTTTTAAAGCCACAAGAATGTTCTTCTGGCTTCTCATTGGCTCTGCTACTACACACATCCTATAGAGGCATTTCACGGCTGAGTAAGGGAGAATCAGCCAGCCAGCCACAGCCAGGTCATGGGAGGCTCAGCTCCTTGCCTTATCCATCCATAATTAATTCTTCTGCAGCCATTATACATAAAATGAGGTTCTCCCCAGAGGAAAATACCTGGTCTCACCAAGCGCTGCCTAGGGAAACAGGTCAGTGCTGGTGTTAATTGGAGGTGAGGAGGCTGGATATCAGATAGAATAAATTAAGATATTTCAGATAGCAAATCACAGCTCCTGTTGCAAGCTCTGCCGTCTGAGCTACCTGGCACAAGAGGGGAGAACAGGAGGCACTTCTATATAGTCTAAGATCAGCTGGAAAGATAGGGTCAGTGTCAGAAAGAAGTAAAACAAAACCCAAGAGCTTTCTATTAACAAGGCATGGACAAGCAATTATTTATTATTATTATTAATAGTAATAATAATAATAATCTTGGGGAGGTTTGAGAAAGATAACCACACTTATTGCTTTACACACACACACACACACACACACACACACACACACACACACACACAGGACAAGAAGAAAATGTGAAGAGAAAATCCAGAGGATACAGAAGGGTGGCTTAGCAGGTAACGGTACTTGCTACCAACACTGACAAACTTAGTTCAGTCTCTGAGCCTCATGCAGAAGGAGGGAACCAACCCTTCACTTGTCCTCTGGCCCCTGAACATACCAATGGCATATCTGTGTTTACATGCACGCAAGCATGCAAACACACACACACACACGCATACACACAATATGTGCCATTAAAAGAAATTAAAACCAATTGACTAGGACGGCCTTCTGGTTCCTTGTATTTCACCCCTGCTCTTTTCAAACGAGCCTCTGAAAATATAAGGAAAGCAACACCCCTCCACACACACACACACACACACACACACACACACACACAGCACTGTGGTTTTAACTCCGACATTCTGCAAACAGGGAGGTTTTAACCTCCTAGAGCTGGGAGATGGTAAAGAAGCAATGGCTGCTCTCAAGTCAATGGGGAGAATCGATGTCATTTCTCTAAGCCCTGGTGACATAAATCATCCTGGGCAAACTCCTTTCCGCACCACTGTCACCCAAGTCTAAGTGTGAACAGACCTGAGTTGGCTGGCCACTGATGGATTTCTCACTCAGAGAAAACCGCAAGAAAGTTCCAGCAAGCTGGCCTGTGCTAAGCACTCAAGCCCAGCCACAAAGGTGTCAGCACTTCATCCCATAGAGATGGTGCCCAGGGGCCCAAAGGTGAACATCTGTGCCAAGTTTCCCAGATCTCTTATCCCTGGCAACCAATGCACAGGGTATCTGCAAATCAAATCAGAGGAGGAGGGGAGGGGGAGGGGAGGAGGGGGGGAGGTAGAGGAGGGGACGGAGTGAGGAAGGAGGGGGAGGGAGAGGAGGGGAGGAGTGAGGAAGGAGGGGGAGGAGGAGGGGGAAGGAGGAGTTGTTACACACTCATTAAGACTCAGACAAACAAGAGCCTGAGTAGGAAAATCCCTCCCAAAGAAACAAATTTGCTGTTAAGTTCACAAGCCAGGAGCTACAAGTCTGTTTTCAAGAATCAGAAATGTGTGGCTTTTAAATTTATATTTTTAACGAAGACCTGAGCAAGAGAAATGTAGCCAGGGAAGGGACACCACGGCCGGAAGGCCACAGATTCCCGTCCTGCAGTCACCAACTTCACGCCCATCAGACACTGAATGACTGTGTCCAGTACCGCTACACCGGGAAGTCAATTATGGTGGACAATCTCTTGTACTGTGGCTCTTTCCTTCTGTTCAGATAGCAACTCTAGCACACTCACTTGAGGAAGACTGACTCCATACCAGATCCCTTATATGATAGGGGAGGGAACCTGGAAATGGCTAAAGCAGAGGCACACCTCGTTTCCATACCTCAGGAACAGCGTGTGGTACACCCTTCCACATTCCTCATGTGTCAGGCACCAGGTTAGACCCTGTGACAGCCTCCCACATTCCTCATGTGTCGGGCACCAGGTTAGACCCTGTGACAGCCTCCCACATTCCTCATGTGTCAGGCACCAGGTTAGACCCTGTGACAGCCTCCCACATTCCTCATGTGTCGGGCACCAGGTTAGACCCTGTGACAGCCTCCCACATTCCTCATGTGTCAGGCACCAGGTTAGACCCTGTGACAGACTCCCACGTTCCTCATGTGTCGGGCACCAGGTTAGACCCTGTGACAGCCTCCCACATTCCTCATGTGTCAGGCACCACATTAGACCCTGTGACAGCCTCCCACATTCCTCATGTGTCAGGCACCAGGTTAGACCCTGTGACAGCCTCCCACATTCCTCATGTGTCGGGCACCAGGTTAGACCCTGTGACAGCCTCCCACGTTCCTCATGTGTCAGGCACCAGGTTAGACCCTGTGACAGCCTCCCACGTTCCTCATGTGTCAGGCACCAGGTTAGACCCTGTGACAGACTCCCACGTTCCTCATGTGTCAGGCACCAGGTTAGACCCTGTGACAGCCTCCCACATTCCTCACGTGTTGGGCACCAGGTTAGACCCTGTGACAGCCTCCCACATTCCTCATGTGTCAGGCACTAGGTTAGACCCAAAATCTCCATGACAGCCCAGACAGACCATGGATTAAGTCCATGTCCCTCAGATGAGAGGGTAGCAACAGAGAGCAGGGCAATTCTGCCACTGGACCAACTTAAAATGTTCACCTAAATTAACACAAACATGACCAAGAATAAACAACGTCGTCGAGAGAAGGGATGGGACTGGAGATCATTCTAGGCAAAAATAGCCAGACTCAGAAAAATAAATAGAACATATATTTTCTCCTACATAGAATCCAGTGGTGTGTGTGAATGTGTGAGTGATGGGGGGGGTGGGGGTGGAGTGCAGCGAGCACATGCCTGGTGGCACATGTCTGTAACCACAGCAGGACTGGCTTGTAGAAGCAGGAGAATCAGAAATTCAAGGTCACCCTTGACTAGATAGTGAGTTCCAGGCCAGCCTGGACTACAGGAGGCCTCCATCTTCAAAGCACAAAGGCGGAAGCCCAAGAACTGTCTCAGCACATGAGTGTGCTTCCTGAGGGCATGAATTCCATCCCTAGAACTCACACAAGTGTGAAAAAATGTCTCACTACACACACACACACACACAGAGTCACACTAATAATAAAGGAATCACCTGTGGCATGCAACTAGGAGTACATTATGAAGAGGAAAGGAAAGAGCCTAAAATGGGGGATAGGAAAATCAAGAAAGGGTGATGGGGGAGGAAATATCTCACGTACATATATGGAGTCTTTCACACACACATATATGCACATGTATATGTGTGTCTATATATGTGTATGTGTATAAATATATCACACACATACACACACACACACACACACACACACACGAAGGCAAAGGGGGGGGGGGGGAGTCCAGTGCAGAAGGGGAGGGACAGGGAAGAAAATGGAGCCAGTCTGAGCAGCAGTAACTGTGAAGGAAACCTTCACTGTAAACCATATTGCTTTTACGCTAACCGGAAAGCGGAAAGTGGGGAATATTGATACTGCGATGAAGAAAACAACTCTGTTTCATCAGAAGACTCTGAAATGGAAAATAGTTAATGAGAAAAACATAACACTGCCAAAAGAGGCACCAGGAAATCGGGGGACACACAGAACAGGGAGCCTGGCGCAAAGTGAGCCTGGCTGTTTCTAGCACAGTCCTCAGACGTGAGGTGTGTAAGAGTCCAGGAAGAGGGTCTGAAAACCCCTGGAGGGAGGAGCCTGGGACACCAAGACCACACCCATCCTCAAGGGCCACTGCCCTGGGTAGCAGCCATTCAGAGCAGCCTCCTGACCACCCCAGTCCCTCAGCATCCAGACTCACGACTCATGAGCTGCGGTGAGGTGACTGGAAACCACAAACCAGAAGTCAGACCAAAAGATAAAAAACTCCACCCTCGGGGTAAAAGTAGCGATAGCAGAGCCACGAGGCCTGGAATCAAAACCATCACTGCTTTGCATGCGGCCTGTGGTTTTGAATATGTGCGATACACGTCAGATCCTGAGTTTCAGTCACACTTAAGCCATTGCCAGGTTCCCTTAGCCACTGAGCGAGCGAACAAACGCAAAATTCTAAACCAGAGGAGGACAGGAGGCACCCAACAAGAATGACTTTGTCACTTCAGTAAACAGTGTGGGGTGGTGGGGACCCCAACTCCATAACAAAAGCAAGTTATTTGACACCTAAACAATCTTTAAATGACAAAATCAGGTCACGAGGCAGCTTCCGATGAAGGCTGACCAGAAAATTTGACCCAACTGAATGAAAAGCAGCCCTACGGAAACAGATTTTCTTTTTTCCTTTTTTTTTTTTTTTTTGAGACGGGGGGGGGGAGGAGGGGTTGGGGGGAGTCCAGGGTGGGAGTAGGGAGGCAGTTCATCCCCCAAGGAAGGAGACCACCTCATCACAGAGCCTCAAGGAGGAGGATTCGAGCTGAGTAATAGCCTTCACCACAAACACCCACACGCTGGCCCTTTTCTCAGAGTGACATTTGTTGTCTGCTTTCACTCACAGCTGTGACAGCAAAGACATGTTTTAAGAAAACACAAACCAAAATAGTGTGCCTACGAACTACTGGTGATCGGCAGGCTAGCCTGCTGCCGTTAGCTTTGGGGCACTTCTCAAGCCTCTCTCTATTTTCTCTTTGGAGCAGGGATAAAGTCTGGATACATCGGCGTGTAACTGCGGCGTGTAACTGTGGCGTGTAACTGCGGCTTCCTCTGGGGATTTTGTTTCAGCATGGAGAAGCTTGAGCTACTCTGGGGATTTTGTTTCAGCATGGAGAAGCTTGAGCTACTCCAGAAGAACTGAATGCTGCCTGGCTTCAGAATAAAAAAATATATATATATATATGAGGCAGCCAGAGAGCAAGAGGAAGGACTTGGGGGGAAGGTTTGTTTTGATTTTTAGGATAAGAATCAAGTTCACGACTTGGTGACTCGAAGAACAATCCTGAACTGAGTCTTGTACATTCCATAAATCAATAAAGCCCTATGTGGGCTTCTCGAGTCACCATTTCACTCCTAGCTCTTTCCTGATAGGTATTTATATCTTGGGAGCTAATCAAAAGGATAAAGGTTCCTCTCCGTATGTGGCTGGAAGATTTCAGCCTGGCTGTGTGATACAGAAAGCAGGAAGTTAGCCAGAGAGAGAGAGAGAGAGAGAGAGAGAGAGAGAGAGAGAGAGAGAGAACACACCCTGAGGCAACTTCACTGACCCTACTGGGTCTCCAGGAAGGTGTAACTCACTCCCTTGCCTAACTCACATCTGTAGCCCACCTTCAAGAATATAAATCTGCCAATCACTTCCACAGCCAGAGTTAAGCTCCATATAAGAGAATGTAAAAGCAGGCTGCTGTTCCCAGTGTAGACAAACACCTTCAGACTGGGGGTGCATCACACACACAATACTACCCTCTGAATTAGGTTCTCCGGTTCTGAACTCTTCGGAGGCCTGCCCTGGGGCACAGCCAATGGAGGGCCGAATGAGTATATTGGGGACTTTTTGGAGAAGTGGGTAGTTTAAATTTCTCTAAATAGTCTACATACGCCTCTGGACAAAAGCTTTGTGAGGAATAAGCCAAGCGTAGGCCATGCACTCTGAGGTAGATCGTCCCCTGATGACAAGGCAATCCTCCATTCATGCCACTGGATTTATGAGGGCAGCAGGTCTGAGTCAAGCATTCCTCAGAACCCTCTGTCCAGGCACCCGGAGTCCTCCTTGCAGTCTGCAAGTCCAATCCAATCCGGAAGGAAAAAAGAAATCTCCAAAACAAAAGGAAAAAGAAAGTAAGCCCCTCCTATTAGTGGGGCTTCATCTCTCCTCCCAAAATATAACAAGGCTGCAGGCTTCCAAGGACACCACTGGAAAGCCAACACTGCAGAGCAATGTAATGCAAAACCCAGGGGACTGCCCTCAATATGCAATATACACTTCCACAAAACCTGTGGAAGTAGGGAGGGCAAGATGGCTCAGCAGGTAAGGATGCCCATTACCAACACTAACTACCTCAGTTCCATCCTATAACCCACGCAGCACACGGAGAGAACGGACTCAAACAAGCTGTCCTCTGATCCACACATACATGTCATGGTGTGTGTGCCAGCGAGCACACACACATGCATGCCCACATAGTAAATGCGATGTTATTACAGTTATTAAAGGAAAACTTAACAATGAAACTTTAAAATAATACAAAGTAAATCAAATCCATCCATAGTCATACAATTAAACAAATACCCAAGACGGGCAAGCCAGGGGTGACCACAGGATGGAAATTGCCATAAAGGTCCTTACTCTATGCCCTCAGGAGCTCAGGTGTCTGGCTGAGAAAGCCCCTCCCTTGGTTCAATGATTTCATTTACATAATTAGTAAAGCACCTATCATCCAATAGATGTTTAAAATAAGCTATTTAAAATAGCTGTTAAATAAGCAGGACTTTTCAAATGTCTTCATACATTCATCATATACGTTTCTCACAACAGAATGCCCCTTTAACTTTCCAATAGAGAATTAAATATTCCACCACATATATAAGCTTGCTCTCTCCTGACATGATCTTCTCTCTCTCTCTCTCTCTCTCTCTCTCTCTCTCTGTCTCTCTCTCTCTGTCTCTCTCTGTCTCTCTCATCCATTGCTCTCTGGGAAGAACACTTTCCTAGGTCTCTCCTCACAAGGTCAGAAGAGCCCGTGAGGGTATCCGGCTAGAAGCGCGTCAGAACCTCCCAGTCCTCTGTGAGTTGGACTGTCAGTAGCATCCAGGAAAAGCAGATCCCCTTTCTGCTTCGTATATTTTCCTCATTGGTTCATTTACACAGTACCGTTCCCCGGGGCCCTGAGTACATCTTTTTGTCATTCTGGGTTTCCCCGCCATTAGTGTAGGCCGACACGCAGCTGCCTCACAAGAGTGGCCACAGCCCAGCACATCACGTTTTGCCCACGGTCACCCCTTTGACGAATGTTCACCAACACTCATACATCATTCCCAAATTGGTCCAAATGAATTAAACACAGCTCTGCTTAACATTACGAGATTTAAATGGATTTTCTCTCTACAGGTCTGCCCCATAATTGGGTTTATCCATCTTGTTGAAGTCCAGTTTACACTTGCTAACATCACGCCAATTCAAGCTACATTTTCTGCTCCAGTGACAGGAGCAAGGCAGATTTGTCATCGGATCATAACAGGTAATTCAAACAACAATTAGTTTGATGACGGCCCGTATGTCAATGTCTGCTCCCCGCAGCCTGGCTCACACCCGATGCTCTCTGCTCCTCAAGATGAATTGTCCTGGCGATTCTTCAATTTCAATCATCAACAATGCTTACTGGATCAACTAAGAAACAACTGACACAGGGCTGTCTTCCCTGCAGGGCAGTGGGAAGAGTCTCCCAGTGCCCCTTGGAAGGAAAACCACCACAGACATCCATCTTCAAGTCTTGGAAATTGTCCAGCTTTCCACCAGGGTCATTTATTTATTCTGGGGCTCCATCTCAACCTCAAAAGCTCAGAGAGGCACAGAGCTTAAGAGCAGAAGGAATGGGCTATGTGGCTTATGCACCCATCAGTAGTGAGGCCCTCTGAGCAAATGACTGATAGCTGTCAAAGCCTTAAGAAGTGGTATGACCCCACGGACATCAGTACTTATCATCTTAATACTCGGTGAAGTACTTAACCCTTGAAACTCCTGTCTGCCTACTACAGCGCCAACCAAGAGGATAGGAATATGAGTAAAACACCATCCCAGCCCTAAGGAAGACCCTGCATGTCACAGAGGTGAGGCAGAACCTGTACGTGACATAAGACATAAAAGAAAAGGTTAAGAGAGTTTTTAAATGACCAGTTAACCGCCACGTTCTGAAAACCAGTCAAACACAACACAGCCTAGCCACGGTACTCACTCAAGCCACGGAACCCACGGCCATTAAGGCCACACACATTAGCACTGAGGACAGCCAAAAATCAAACATCAAACTTGAAAACTCAGGAAAGAACATCAACTAGACAGAGGGGTTGAATATCCCTACTCAAATTATTCAGTAGAAGTCAAGAAACACATTACTATCGGCTTTCCAAGTTCTAAAGGGGTTATTATTTAAAAATCTGAAATAGCACTCCATTACCAGTTCCAAAACACACTGACCTACCCCATATGTTATATGTGTTACCCCATATGTGATATGCATTACCACATGTTATATGTGTTACCCCATATGTGATATGCATTACCACATATATCTCACTCAGGTTGTTTCCTTTTTGCTCAGCTAGATATGGTTCGGTCCGTTTGGTTGATTAAATGGTTTGCCAATCTGTCTGTGACAGGAACTTATGTAGGTCAGGCTGATCCTGAATTCACTTGGTAGCCAAGGATGACCTCCATCTTCTGAGTGCTGGGATTACATTGCAGTTTATACAGGCAGTTGGTACAGCGCTATGATTGAGCCCAGTGTCCATGCATGCTAGGCAAGCACTCTAATTAGCGCGTTACCTTCTCACAAATTCCATGAAGTATTTAACCCCTCACGCCTCCTGTCCGCCTACTACAGCTCCAACTATAAGGATACGAATAGGAGCAAAACACAACAACCCCAGCCCTTAGGAAGACCCTGCATGTCAGAGTTGAGGCACAGCCTTCATGTGACATAAGACAAACGTCAACAGTAACAAACAGAACTCATAAATCTGCCATCGCAGATAGCCAAGGCTATCAAATCCATCATGTGGCGGCGGCGAGGGGGGGCGGGGGACGGATCTGACAGCAAACAAAGACGAGACACTGCATGTCCGGATGAGCTGTATTCCAGCCCTGCAATCACGGACCTCATGGGTGTCAGTGGCAAAGATGGCAGCCAGCATTCAGCAAGTACCCTCCTGGGCACCTCTGCACTGCCCAGCCCATGCCAAACCGTGCCCTATTCATCCTCTCAACAATGCCAGGAAACCACCTTGGTGCCACCATGACCCCACTTCACAGAGCAGGAGAGGGAAGCTTGGCACACCTGAGGCTCAACCCCAGGCTATCCGTGACACCCCCACCCTCAGGGTCCCCATCTATTCTCCTGTTCCTTTAAAATGCAACAGCAGAGGGGGTGTGGCCATGACCGCATCAGAAGGAGGACACACTCTTTAAACTAGAAGTGATTCCCTGCCAGAGGTGACTCTGACCCCCAAGGAGCACCAGGTCCTTTCTGGGAGTACTTTCAGTTGTCACGCCTCCTCAGAGATGATAATACAGACACTTTCCTCCACCGCCTGGGTCAAAATACCACCGGTCCTGAGGCTGACAGATACTGGGCCAAGCAGCCTCACCCTACCTGTCACTCACCCCACTTCTATCCAATAGCAAAGGCAGGAAGGTTGCAGCCCGGCTTCCTGCCTGCATGGAAACGGGTGTAAGCCGATGCTTTCCTAAATACATGTTTCAAAACCGAGGTTTTTGTGAGGATGCTTCAAAGAGCCCACACACCTTTGATTCTAATGTTTCCTTCTATAATAAGTTACACGGTGCATGCAGCTACTTTGAAACTTTCTTCTGCAATCTGATTAAGCACTAAATTTACCGCCAAGCTATGGTTTGGGTAGGACCCTCCCTCTGGGATAACTCTGCTGCCAGCATGATAAGCCAGCCAAGGGGGAAAAAAGAAATGGCAGTCATTTATCTGCTTGATTAGGACTCGATACCAGCTGTCCCAACAGAACACCAGAAACAAATAAAGAGCCAGGCTTGATAAGGCTGTAAATACCAGCTCTAACCCATTTAGAAAGTTCGGCGCTCAGCTAAACAGCACCTGTAATTGTCAAGGACTTTATTTAAAAAGTGTAAATATCATAAAACGAAACATAAACTTTCTCTCTTATGCACTCACTGTGTGGCCCATATGGTGGGGACACTCGGACAGCTGACGGGACAGTAGTTTTCACTTTCTGGTGTGGAACTAGAACTGCGCCTGCATGCTAAGCCATCCTCTCAATACCCACACAAGCTTGTCTCTCCATGCGGCACAATGGGGCAGACCAAGTGAAGACGTGCAGGGCTGTGACACAGACGGAGCGACCAAATGAAGAGCCACGGGGCAGTAAAGAAATGTAGGGAGGCCAGACAATATCATCTGGCCAGTGTAGGGCAGCTGCTGTTGACTTCAAGTCAAGGCACTAACTTGGAGTTTAAACGACAGGTGTAGGAGCTGGGGAAAGGGTTCAGCAGTGAAGAGCACTTGGAGCTCTTGGAGAGGACCTAGGTTCGATTCCCAGCACCCACTTTGTGGCTCACAACCATCCATACACCAGTTTCAGAGAATCCAATGCCCTCTGCTGAGCACCATGGAAACCAGGCACACACATGGGACATATAATCTAACATTCAGGCAAGACATTTATAAACTAAAACTGTACTGTACCCCTCAATTCCCATCTTGCCCCGCTCCCACTGAGGTGTAGAACCCTGGAAAAGTGAAGGCTGTCTTTTTCTCTGTCGCTCACTTTCCAGGGCTGTCCACATGGACCTTTCCTTTGCTCTGCTCCAAGAGCCAGCTATGGCTAGTTTCCAGCTTCAAACCAACAGAATTCAAACCTGGACTTCAGCATGACCTGCCAATGTGAGAAGCAAGAGGCTGTCCCTCGCCTATGCTCCAGGGCTCTGCAGTCTCCTGCCTGTGATGCCACAACATATCTCCTCTCTTGTTCTAACCTAGTTAGAGAGTGGTCATCATGGGCTCCCTGTCCACAGAGCACTCTGAAAACAGATCCCTAGCCACCTGCAGAACTCTGAATGCAGACAGTTTCTTTTTTTTTTTTCCATGTAGTACAAGTCAAATTTAAAGAAACAAACTAGCCTTCCGTCCCACTGGAAAGAAAAGGGGGCGGGGAGCTTGGTACACCTGTCCTCCACCAGGACACAGACTATGCACGATACACAGCTCCGTCCTGAGTGAGAAGAAGCTGTGGTAAACTGCAGGATGTCAAGGCCAGAGTCTCTCAACTATGTTTCACTGAAGTCACCTGGAAGCTATTATCCAAACGATGCTAGACCTGACACCCAAAGGATGCTAATCTGGGTGTCTAGGCCATTGTCTGGGCCCTGTTCTCAGCACTTCCCAGGTACCTATGATATGAGGCCAGAGTTGGGAACCACTGCCTTGGACTCATGGTAAAAGTACAAACGCAGGCGCCTGTCCCAGACCTACAGAACATGAGCCTGGGACAGGATCCCAGTTCTTAAGCTCTGAGATGTTCCCAGGAGATAGTGGCTCAAATTCAGGACACACTAAGAACAGCAATCTCCAATGAAGAGTGCCCAGGTTGTGCATATAGCAGAGGCCCCATGGGCTCTCTGTACAGTCTAGGAAGCTGGGTGGTAGCCACAGGTTTTGAAAACAGGTAGGCCTTCTGTTTAGCCTTTTCAGTGCTGAGAATCCAGCTCAAGCCCTCAGGTATACACTCTGCCTCTCAGCCACATCCTTAGTCCTGAGCATGGCTTTAAATAGCCAGCTTAGCAGGAGACTATGCCAGCAGTACGCCAACCACACTAGCCTGGGTTTGAATCCTAACTGACCTTGAGAAAAATAACTAATGAGGTGTCTACTTCCTCAATGGCAAAATGGGGTAGCGGTGATAATCACAGGAACTCTGCCGCTCAGGTCTCCCTCCCTGCCCTGGTGAGAGATCAATGAATAACCCAGAGAAAGCACTTAACCTTTGACCCAGTGCACCAGAACTCAATAAGCACAAGCTATTGTTATTAACTGTTGTTGTTGTTGCCTCCGACCCCTACACCAACCATCATATTGTCCTAGCTACCCTCTCAGAACTAAATATCCTCTTCACAGAAGCCAGAGAGGCAAAGGCCTCGGCAGAAGCTCACTTAAGTAGATGGGCAGTCTGCTCTCACCCACAGGAGAAAACGATATCCCGTGGGGGATATCTGCAGCCCTCAGTTTCCACTGGGCACCAGAAAATGGCAGAGCATCCCATAAATAATCAATGGATTGATTTCAGAAGAATCTAAGGCTGTCCTCTCAACCTTTCATACTTGAAATCGGATTAAAGATGGAACGGCAGGCAGGGACACAGGTCTGGGTCCAATCCACTAAAGCACAAATAACAATGATGGGGAAGACACCAACTCTTGGCCTGGACAGGAAGTCTAGCCATTAGAACAGTGATTCTCAATCTGTGGGTCTCGACCTTTCTGGAATCAAATGATCCCTTCATGGGGGACGCCTTAGACCATTGGAAAACACAGTCTTAAAATTTAAAATAATAATAATAATAGTAGTAGTAGTAGTTTGTAGCCCAAATGGACTGATTTCTGGGTATTCTTTCCACCTAGCCCAACTGGGCACATCCATTATGATTCCTAACAGTGGCAAAATTACACTTACAAGGTAGCAACAAGAATAATATTATGACTGGGGGTCTGCACAACATGAGGAACTGAACTAAAAGGTCGAAGCGTCAGGAAGGTTGAGAATCACTGAGTTAGAGCAAGGTGTGGTACTTAGAAACCAGTATCTGGGGCTGGCTCAGCAAGTAAAGGCATTTGTCACCAGCATGACAAACAGAGTTCCAAGTTCCATGCCCAGAGCTATACAGATACACAAAGACACACACAGACATAGACACACAGAGACATAGACACACACAGAGACATAGACACACACACATGCATAGACATGCACATGGACATACACACACACACACACATCAAAACACACTGAATCAATGTAAAAAGAAACAGAAAATTTCAACAGTAACTGAAACAGCACAGAAAGCAGCCACGAGCAAGGGATTTTTGTCTGTTTTACTCACAAATACCTCTCCAGTGAATGAACCTCCTAACTGAGAGAGCTACAGCCCACGGGCTTCAGTATGTCAAGTGAGAACGCCTCTCCAGCCCACTTGCACACAAGCACACCGGCTCCCATCCACTCCTCTGTGGAAAGTGAATGCGCACCCTCACACCCAAGCAAGCGCTAACACCAGACACTGAGTCTGGAGGCCAGGCACGGTGTGCACGCCCTCAGGAAATTGAAGCAGGAGCACTGAGCACTTTATGCCAACCTGAGCTACACGACACACTGCCTTAACATTTTTTAAAAAATTATTATTATTGTTGTTGTTGTTGTTAATAATAATAATTTGTAGCTCAAAGGGACTGATTTCCGGGAACTCTTTACACTTAGCTCAACTTGGCACGTCCATATGAAATGAAAGGCCACTCAAGGGAATGGGTAAGAGGACACATTAAGAACCACAGAGGCCAATTTCAGAATGCCAAGAGGAAAACCAGGAACCCTCACACCCATTCCACCACACTCTTCAATTCTGAACAAATCTCCCAGTCCTAATCTCTAGCCAACTTCATCTTGTGGGCAGAAATGAGGAGCTCCTGCCCTGGCACCTCACACATCTATGGGACAAGACACCCCATTCACACCCAGGATAAAGAGCGAAAGTGGGCAAGCTTTCCATCCCTCTTGCTTTGACTCCTGGAAGGAGGACCCGAGGGCTCTACGCAGCCCCTGTAGGCGAGGTGTAGGGCCAAAGTGCTTTGAAAAGCTCACATGAGATCTTGCAAGCTTAAGAACAAGAGGGAAAGCAAAACTCATTGCAGAGTCTCCACCGCTCAGCTGTGCAAACAAATAAAAAGGTCCATTTCTCCTGGATCCTCTCCTAGTTGTCCGTGACCACATGCATGAGCATGCACACACATGCGCATGCGCAGGCGCATGAAAAACCACTTCACGTCTCCAGAGAAAAACAACCACAAAAGGTCTACACAGTTTGTTTTTGTTGCGTGTAGAGCTTTTTTCCCCTAAATCACATCTGAGTTCGTGTTAAAACATCAACCTTTGGCCAAAATACTCTTAAAACAAAGCTTAATTGGTTTTCAAGTAGCTCTTCAGAGAACCCAGGAAACAGCCTCTGTAGGTCTCGGCCTTGATTACAGAACTGCTCTCAGAGGCTGCAATAATGACCCAGGTAGGAATGTTGGAAGAAGTCCCTCCAGGGAGGATGCAGAGATGCCTAACTGTGTGCACAACCACCTGCAAGCCATCCCCAGGGGCAGCTGTGGCTTTGCCATTAGGGTTCCTCCTTGCAAGTCAGCATGGGTCTTCCTCACCTTCTAACAGAGAAGGTGGAGGACTTCCTAAGAGCTAGGAAGGAAGACAAACTCCTGCATGAGAGACCAACCCTACAGATGGGAGGAACTACATGTAGCATTTGATCGCATGTAGATCCTTTATTGCTACCTCCACAAATACGACACCTCCCTCCTCTCTACACAATCAATTGCTATATATTACGAAGATGACACTCAACAATCTGTGAGCAAGACCTCAACCTATAAAAGAATGGACACAAAGTGGCCTATACACCACCCCTAAGTGCATCTGCTAATGTAAGACAATACACACAGACACAACAACCCTTCAAAAGATGTACAAAACCCACTAGTCCTGTGTTTTAGCTAGGGTAAAGCTGGAAGCAACCAAGGATCCAACAACACAGAGAATATATACTGCATGATTCCACTGACATGAAGCCAAGGAAAACAGACAAACAAAAACAGGCTAAAGGAATCCACTCTTGGAATTTCAGTTTCAGGCTGGGGAGAGAGAAAGAAGCCACAACAGGAGAAGAGGGAGGAACAAGGGAGACTTCAGAGTATTTCATCAGAGGTTGGTAAACTCCAGCAGGGGCCAAATACAGCCAGTGTTTGTATTTATAAATAAAGTTTTATTGAAACACTATTATGCTTTTTCCTTCATCTCAGGATGCTCTCAAACCAAAGTAATGCTAAGTTAACCAGACTTCTCAAAAGCTTAAAATATGCACAAGCACCATCTGCGCACCGATGTGAGGCCCCTCAGATGCTCACACATCTGTAAGTCCGTCCTCTTCCTTACTAACCGCCTGTGGACTGCACTGTGTTTCAGTGACACTTTCTAAAGGCCAGTGGTCTAGAGTGCAGCTCAGGGAACAAGCTCACACTTGGCATACAGGAGGGCTTGTGTTCCTTCACCAACACACACACACTTGCAGCCACAGATTTAAATAATGTATTATCATTACTAATAATAACCACATGGTGTATATTTTGAGCCCCTTTATTTTTTAGCCCAGGTATATGGTGTTTCTCAGCCAGTCTTGCTGTCCTTGTCTTTTTCAGAACCAAGGAAGGCTAGGAGACAGGATCAAATATGGGAAGGTCCCATCTCTGCAGCTGACACTAGGGGAGGTGCAGTGTGTCTATAGAGTTGCTCCAAGGCCATTCACACCCATAGTGAAGTTGGCCGAGTGCTGAGATGGGGTAGGGGTGGGGGGTGGGGGCAGGAGAGAGTAAACCTCATGTGACGCCCGGTGTCATACTACCAAGTTATTTTAGGACGGAGCTTAGGAGAGCAGCAGGCTCAGCTCCTGCTGAAACACAGTATTTATTAAGGTTTGTCCAGCCTTAAGTTTCCAGGGAAGAAACTGTTGCCCCAACCAACATCACGCTGGATTTCAGCTTTGGGTGAGAGAAGGCAGAGAAGGCCAGGTCGGTTTTCTGGGCACCGGGAGGGGCCGTCCTGCCTCTCCCACCCAGGCTGAAATGTCCAGAGAATTCTAAGAACAATCTTACTCTGTCTGAGATGCCTTTTCTTCTTCCCTCTGCTTCTTTTGTTTTGCTTTTGCCCATTTATCCTTTGATGATCACGCTAAAACTACAGCTAGCTGCCATTTGGCTTGGCCTTGTGCTGGTCCAGCAGACACTGGGGGAGAATGGACACTTTTGAAAGCATTCTGCTGGTGCTCCAATAAAATGTCCCTCTGTTTGCCCACATGGGCATCAGGCCTTAGCAAATAGAAGCAGAGGAGAACAATACTACCTGTTCATGGAGGAACAGGGGTGGTTTCAGTCCTCCAAACAATAAGCTCTGTAATTTACTCCATCTTCCTCCTGAGAAAGGGCTTCACATGGCCCGCATCGTGCCAGGTGGTTTGGAGAAAGACGAACTGCGCCTCCAAACAAGGGGCACTTCAGCGCCGGGTGTAAAGATTCAACAGCTGGGCTGGTCTTGGGCTGGTCTCCCAGTGACATGGCCCCAGCCAGCCTTTCCACACCAAGATAAGGATCACTGTCCTATTCAGCCTCAACAATTCCCACACCCCAGGCAACAAGACTTCCCAGCCCTCCTGTGCTGGAGTCAGCCTCCTAGGCCCGGGGACACTGTGATTATCAGCGCATTCATCCAGAGTTGGGGTTTGGACTCGCTGTCTAACCAAGCCTTAAGTCTAAACTGTTTTCTAAAAGCAAGACTTACTGAGCCTTAAAAGGAAACGGCCTCCAACAGGAAGTGTGCCAGAAAGAACTGGAGCTTCATGCTCTATACACACACACACACACACACACACACACACACACACACACATGCACGCACACGCGCACACACACACACACACCAAGTTTTAAAGTATCTGAGCATGAAGGGGTAAAAGCCAGGAGATGTGTGCACACAGAAGTGCACACAGAAATTCGTGCCTTAAACTAAGCACAGTGCTAACATAGTTTTAAGCCCAGTTACTATAGCCTTGAAACAAATCAAAATGCCTAGGAACCCATCAGACTTTTGAAAGACCTGCTGACTCGTCCCACTCACCTGGGGCAGATGGCCATTTCAATGGCCAATCTGGAATGGCAAAGCTAAGAAGATACAATCTGGTAGGTGAGACGCAGAAGCTCCAGTAGACCACACATGTGCACACACTCCCATCTACACGCATGCATTTGCGTGTACCCTGAACACACCTGTACATACATGCTACTCAATCATGTCTACTTGCACATATGTGCAGATGCACACATGCCTACACTCCCCTGCACGTAGGCACGCACAAACACAAGTAGCCTTCAAAGGCTTCCTACTAAAGACCAAGCCAGTAGCAACTTGGAGGAGCCGAGGGCAGACTTCCACACCACAGCCAAGGCTCTCAAAAGCCTCCTTGCCAGGGGTTAGCATAGAACAGTCAAATGTGGGGGACACCATGAGACACACCCTCATGGCAAAGCCAGGCCGGCAGACGAGAGTGCGTTAGTCTCTCCGCTGCTCTCCACTGCTCTCCGCTGGCTTCTGCTCAGCCCACATCTATATTAGTCTATGATTTGTTTAGCCTTTGGATTTAGAAGAACGAAAGCAGCACCACAAGCACAGGAAACAAGAAACTCATCAGAAGCTGGGATCTGCCACCTTCCCCGCCACGGCTGTCAAGAGGCCCAAGAGAAACCAACGTTTCAGGGTGATCCGGTCAGGAGTGGTGTTCTTAGCACCGCTCACTGATCACTGATCACCATTCACCATGATGCTGGTCCACGGGAAGCAGCTCTCCCTGGCTCTCACCTGCCCAGCTCCCTCTCTTGCCCTTTCCCTTCACATTCCATCAACGCCTGTCACTTTCAACTCAAGGTCCTTCCTTCAGCAAAAGGCAGTCACCATAACCAACCTGGGGTCTGCGCACCCATGATGCCTGATTGAGATAATCTTAAGCAACACAGATTCATCTCCTTTTGCATATCTTTACATCATTTTTAGGAACGTTTCTTCTGTTCTTCTTCACTTCCCACCCTCCCTCAATAATTCAAACCACCACCACCACCACCACCACCACCACCACCACCGCTGCCGTCATCACATCTCTACAATGATGGTACCACCATCATTGTCATCAATACCATCATCATCACCACCACCATCACCATCATCATCACCCTCATCATTAGCATCATCATCAACATCAACTGGGTGGGGGGAGGCATAGAATAAAAAGACACAAGAGACCCTATACACATTGGTAATTCGAGCTTCGGAATCTCTTGGCCTCCTACCTGAATTGCAATCTGGTGTTCAATCGTTTTGTACGCAGAGTAATGAGTGCTGCCGGATTGAAAATGGAGCTGTAGGAAGAAACCAAATCAAAGCGTTCTGCTCATTTCACAAACTACAAGAAAGCATCTTAAGCAGTTCATGAATAGCAGACAAACCTCCCTAGACCGAGGTGCAGCCTTAGCATTCAATCAAGACCTGCGGACCTTCATTATTACAGATAAGATGATCACACAAATCTAAACTGTTGCTTTTGTTTTGTTTTGTTTTTTCTTTTGGTTGTTTGTTTTGTTTTAAACATCCATTCAGTAAGCGAAGGGGAGGCAGAGGGGCAGGAACAAGAATCAGCGACAAGGGAGGCAGAAACTGAAGCCCATAAAGACACAAAGGAAGCCATTGGGTGCTGAGCAGAAGGCTGGAGAAACTTAACAGGGTGTTGCAAAAGTCAACAGTAGGCGACACATAGGCGGAGACTGAAGGCAGAGAGGGCTGTAAGGAGCCACTAGCAGGGATCAAGTAGAAGCCCCGCCCCCTACATCTCTAACAACTGAATCCTGGCTCTCAGACACAAATCTATTTCTGGGAAAACAAATGTGTCCACGGAATTCAGGGGCCACCCAGTACCTTATGCATTCTTTCGCCATGACTAAGCCGTCAGATCCTGAGACATCTCCACAACCTACACTCTAGTAATCTACACTTCCCCCACAAAGAGAGCCAAGCATTGTTCAACAGCCCCAGGTAGGTGAAGGAAGGACCGCCTCTCAGTAACTCTCTGCTTATTTCTGGGGCCAACACGTTCACCTGGGTCTTTCCCTCTGCAGCCACACACACCTCCCCTGTGAACAACTCCCACACAAATACCAAGACTCCTCAAATCCTCCTCCTCCTAAAGGATACAAGTTAACTTTAGGATGCTACCCACTGGAAAAACAAGCTCCATGGATTAAGACATTTTATAAATGACATGGGGGGGGGCAGGGTCTCAGCATTACCATACACTAACAGATGACATAGGTCAGATGACCAAGAGCTATCCCTTCCTACACTACCCCAGCAGCAGGCAATTCAGGGGTACCTTCTCCAAACACTTGGATGAACATCTACCTTATCATCTCCATCAGCACAAACTATAACCCGACTGTTTCAGAATTAAGTTACCAGAGCCCTTCTGAGTTTGGGATTGCAAGAGAGTTTTAAACTCAGTTAATGTCATTTTATTCCCTGGAAAGAAAGTCATTCAATAGGATCTGTTTGCTCTCTTGAAAAGGGAAACGAGGGGCTGGTGAGATGGCTCAGTGGTTAAGAGTGCCGACTGCTTTTCCAAAGGTCCCGAGTTCAAATCCCAGCAACCACATGGTGGCTCACAACCATCCATAAAAAAAAAAAAAAAAAAAAAAAGAAAGAAAAAAAAGAAAAGGGAAACGATGCCCATAAACTCTGAACTAGAATGTAACACTATAACAGCACAGCCTAAACCCACACCCATTATTTTGGACACAATGAACTTAAAGAGGATCACAAACGCCCCCCCCCAACAAAAAAAAAAAAAAAAAACTAAAAACTATGTATGTTTTATGTAACAAAACACATTCATCAAAATTAAAAGAAGACAAACTAAAGTTGGGCAGAAATAATAATAATCTCTATACAGGTCAAAGCAGAGCAGTACACCCACCCACTCCCCTCTTAAAAGTTAATATGGACAAAGTAAACTGATACTGTCTCGATGCCCTGGGCCCCCACACATCCAAGAAGCCAAAGTGATTGGCTGAAAAAGAAAGATGTGTCTGAACCCTTTGTCCCCACCCCCACCTCCCCACTCACCCACCCCACCCCAGTCGGGATTTCACTCATTACTGTGACAATTTTCCATCATGTTAAAACAACTTTTGTGTGGTGGACAGGTCTCTTTGCGAGTTTGGAATTCCTGGCGAGAGAACAGCTCTTGTCTGAGAGGAGGTTCTCTCTCCTCAGCAGAGCAGGCAACAGTAACAACTTGGTCCTTCCTTTCAACGGTTTTATTCTCTTCTTTTCCAATTGCCCAATTCAGAGCTTAATGGAAACTTGTCCAAGCCTCTCTTCCCACAAACCCTGCGGAGCCCCAGGCAATCTGTACTCAGGGTAACCACAGGAACTTATATTGTCAATTAAAATTGAATGGACACCTGATAACTGCGGAGATGCCGTGGAAAATAATTTCATTTTAGTCATCGTCTTATGAATAAATTAATGAAACTGTGGCTATGCCAAATGCAATTTTCACTTGTCCAGCTCTGTTCTTAATGCTTGCATTCATCGCCTTCCCATACAGCACCAATGAGCCTGCAGTGAATGCTGCAATTAAGATAGTAAAGCTGTATATACACACACGCATAGACAGAAGTTTCTAAAGACACTAGGAGGGAGACCTGCATCAAGGACCAAGTCAATTTACCTCCAGTTATACATGCCTGCACAGAGAGATACCCACGTACGCATACATACACCCTCGCACCATTTTAACACCTCCAAACAATGTAACTTCCTTAGGGTATCCAGCAACACAGAAATCCTCCTACCCACTCCCAGCCCCAGCCTGTGCAAAAGGCTCCCTCAGAATCTAAATAAGATCTCTCCCAGCAACCAACCACTGTGCTACGGAGCCTTTGGAGCCTGCAGTCCCTCCAGCCACAGAAATACCAACTGCTCCTATTTCTCTTTAGGGTTTCTCCCTCCTCTTCCCTCTAAAACCCGTTTCTAAAACACACACTTTAGCAGCTTTTTTGCCTTCCCTATACAACGTGAAGTCGCCTTCTGGTTTACTGTCCAGCTTCTTAAGGATAAAATACAGATGCTCAATACAAACTTGGCACTCCAAATTGTACTAGTCTCTTGTTAGCCTGCCTCTGCCTCCCACCAACTACTAAGAGGACAGAGAAAACAAAACATGCTTAGGCCTGTGTTTTGAAAGGGTGTGTAGAGACAAGAGTCCAGGACAAAACGGCTTATTTATTTCTGAACTTAAAACGCTGGTGCTCTATGTTTAACAAACATCTCTGCACAGGTCACCTGAAAGGTTCCAAGTCACCTCATCATCACATCACTGTGGCTTCTCTAAGTGGGTGGACCTTATGTCTGGAACAATGGCCTCTCCCCTTGGAGAGTCCAGGGAGCCAACAGAATCCAGGGTCCTCTGTTCGTTTCTTTCCTCCAAGGAAGCCCCACAAGATGACACCTTCCCTTGCTAGGGAAGCATCCCAGCGCCCCTCTTTAAGAGCACCCAAACAACCAGGTCCCCACTTGTCCAGAAGACTCAGGAAGAATTGGCAGTCTTAGGCATATGCTTGCAACACTCTGACTAAGTGCTTCCCTTATTACCCTATCTCCTCTCCTCTGCCTTTATATCTAATCATGGCCACTGACTCTAAATTTGATGCTGCAGATACTGGAAATCAGAGATGCCGACGGACAGAAGGGGAAACAGCCTTTGTCAACCACAGGGCTCTCAACCTCCAAGGCACAGACAAAACAACAGACTCCCAAATGGGAAGAAGAGTAGCCACTTTGCCAGTTCACTTCACTAAAGGAATAAGGTGGGGCCTGTACTTATTTTTTTCAGTCTTATGAATCACCTGGCTTTCTCATATCTACCTGATTGCACACATGTGAGCGCGCAGACACACACACACACACACACACACTCATACACATATATCAGATCCATTTCCTAAGTGATTTGGCTTCTCTTGGGTCTTGGCCTGATTTCCTTCTGTCCTCTTACTTCAATTCTAATTTCTACATCACTACAACTGAATGGTTTTTTTCCTCCAAGTATATCTGAGACCCTTTAGGTCCTCATTCCTTAAGGGTAACTGAGGCTGCAAAAACAGATCATTTCCATGTCACACAAATGCACCCTACCCTACCACAGCCCCAGTCCCATATGGACAGCCTTTTTTCATTCAGCAGGAAACCGACTCTTGCCCAGGATTTGGGGTTACTTCTACCGTACTGATACTGCCCTGCTGAAGAAGTGCCAGATAAGCCTCCAACTTCAGGAGGAGGTCCAAACCGGGATACCTAGTAGAATCCTGGGTTTACAATCCCTGGGAAGATCCGGACCAAGAAGCTTTGCAGCATTCCTAAAACCACTGTCTAACAAAGGCACTGCCTCTTGGCTTCCTCGTATTCTACCAGAAAAGCACACGCCACAGAAAGGAGACCCCCGCCCCCGACTGGAGAGCAGCACCGCTCAGTGTCTCACCGTTCCATCTAATGTCTATTCACCCTCATTAATTTCTTTCTCTCTCTCTCTCTCTCTCTCTCTCCTTTTTCTTTTCTTTTCCTTTTCGTCAACCTGAAACCATGAGCTATGAGTCAAAGCTGGATCGTTAGCTTTTACAGCTTGCACACACATCCACCTACTCACATTGGGGGAAAGAAGTATTGACTTGCAACTTTGCCTGAGACCAGAATCCTCTAAAAAGAAGAAAGGGGAGGGGTTGGGAGAATCGCTTCAAGAAAGTTTTCTCTGCATCTCTACTGGGGGATGCCCCCTTCATTTTTCTTTCCCCCTGCTTGAGCTACAATCCCTGGCAGAC
Source organism: Mus musculus (assembly GCF_000001635.26). Classification (NCBI taxonomy): domain Eukaryota; kingdom Metazoa; phylum Chordata; class Mammalia; order Rodentia; family Muridae; genus Mus; species Mus musculus. The sequence continues at coordinate 55,750,501 of NC_000085.6, read as the reverse complement.
AGAGGCTGGGGTTGAGCTCGGTGCCGATGGCTGTAGCTTTCCCTGGGTTGGTTTTTGAGGAGGAGATGAGCTGGTGTTCTTTAAACATCAAAACATAATTAAAGTTCTTCGTCTGGGAGTGAAGCTAAAGCCCGTTTCTAGCACACGGGGGCCACGTGGGCTGAAATGCTGAGGCATGTTCTTAACGCAGCAGTTTTCATTAACACTTGCTACAGAACACCCTCGGAACGATGTGCAGTCATTACTCCACTTAGCAGTCCCAGAGTTACAACTCATAACGAATTCATTTGCATTAATGTGGACTTCACATGTCCTTCCCTGGGTATGCCATTGAGATTCCTCCATAAGACTGACGTGACAATAACGCAGTGCCTCTTATTTCACTTTCTAAAACAAACAAACCCACCCCCAAGACCCGCACGGATCCTCCCCGCAATTTTTTCAGCATTTTTACTAATATATTTAGTGCATCATAATTGGCCCAGCACGGGGGAACCTAGTTATCTTCTCAGTAAATATTTATAGCATCACTCTTTCCCATTCATTGTGCATTTTCTTAGAGGATCTCACTGTAGCCTACATCTGCAATTCATTGACTTTACAATTTACCACATGTTGGGATGGGAGAGGTCTGAGCTCCATTTGAATCACTACACAAATATGCAAGTGATTTATCGGTTTTAAACTGGAGACTGCAAGAGAGGGACTCCGCTTTCCTGACTATTACTTCTTCTGGCAGACCATGAACAATTACAGTTCGTACTAATTAAGCTCTGTAAATGTGCCGGGCCCTGCTAATGCCTAGCAGGCTTCACATTTATTTTCATGATGCCAAACTTTGGCAGGCCACTGTTAACTCCTTCAGAGCTGATATTTATTACTAATAGCCGTGTCGTTGTCGTCCCCCCCCCACACACACACACACACATACACACACTGCAGCCTGAACTGTCTGGGGCCACTTCATCTAACAGGCTGAATTACCCACACAAAATCAGATGTGCCTAAGGAAGAAAAAACGTGTCCTGGGAAAAGTGAAGAACACCGAGCCTGATAACCCTTCAAAGATCCCACAGCCCAGTCTTTGTAATGAGCTGTTAAGGGATTCACATATCCCTAAGGGCTAGTAAGTTTCTGCATTCCATTGATTAGAAAATAAAACCTTTCAGCCAGGGTCTTTAAGTTTGGGTTGGATTGGAGGAAAAGTATTTGCCTAGAAATGGTAGAGCAACAGTCTTCTCACTTCTCATCCCCAACACACACACACACACACACACACACACACAGAGAGAGAGAGAGAGAGAGAGAGAGAGAGAGAGAGAGAGAGAGAGAGAGGCAGAAGCAGCAGCAGCAGCAGCAGCAGCACCAACAGCCCAGTGTGGCCCACTTTGCCAAATGTTCACCAAAACAAACCACTCTTTAAAACTAAGTAAGTTAAAACCTCTCTCTCTCTCTCTCTCATGGCTGGGTCTGGACCTCAGATATCGCTCCAGCCAGACTCAAAACCTCCAGATGCTCAGCGAGAAACTGATAGGAAACATATTGGTTGCCGGATAGAGAACGCTGTGCGTAAAGTCAGGACTGCAGCAGTCTCTAGCTCCAAAGCAAAGCCGTACAGGTTTAAGGGTCCCTCTTGCTGTCCTCCTGTCCTTCCTGAGAAGTCATTCCTGGTGGAGGGGACCTCCTCTAATACTTTCAAACATTTCTTTCCGCACCTCTGGCTGGATACAACTGCCACAGGTCAGTGTGCGCCGCGCACCCCCCACCCCACTCCAGCCCCAATGTGGCTACCTCACCATGAGCCTGGTTTTTGTTTTGCTTTGCTGCTTGCCCATTAAATTCTCTTCCTTCACTGTACCTCACCTCTCCTTAAGCCTTCACATTAACTACAGCACTGTAGATGGTTCTTCCTCTAGCTCAGTGGAACATCTTTTAAATTAAAGTACATTCTCCCATATCAGGTTTCTTTAAGTATTGTGGGAAATATGCACAATATAGGCAAAGTGGTCTCAAGGAAAAGAGAGGGGGGATTAGGAAAGGAAAGGCGGGGGTTGGGGGGAACCAGAAGAAAAGGAGAAAGATGCAAACACCCCAAGCAATTTTGCTTTTGAAAGGGGCATTAGAGTGGAGCCCCCTGAATCCCCATCCCTCAGAGTTCTTTTTATAAATGTGTGTAACAATAGCCTAGAGGAATGAGCAGGTCCGCTGCCAAGAGAAGGGGATGCCTGTCTCGGTCAACTGGGACTGCAGAGGTGTAGGGCAGAGGAGTGGGGGGGGGGGTAAGGGGACAGATTTTGCAACTCACACCTCCCCCCCCATCTCATTGCTTATAATTAGTGAGAGAAATCTGAGCCACTGCCAATGTCTGTGGACCTTGAATATCATAAGGGTAACGTGGCGTCAAATATCTTAACATTCATAAGTGTTTTGGGCTGCAAATAAAGCCCGTGGATTTATTACTCCGGGAGCTTGCCAGCAAAAGACTGGGGCACATTTCTTTCAGCAGGCCTGTTGAGGTGTAAGTTTGTCTTTGGTTGTAAAATTAACCATTTCCTTCACAAACGTGCTCAATTCTAAATCTGAGTTGAAGATTTACTTACAGGGTTGCCAATATCTACTTCCTGACTAAACTTAGACACACACACACTCCAAAACAAAACCGTGGAGACTCTTGGTCAGTCCTCCTTTTCAAAGTGTCGAAATGTGTCGGCAACGTTATAAATGTGGTCAAAAATATCACCAAATTCTCCTCCCACCAAGACTAAAAGGCTAACACCCACCTCCTTGAAAGCTTACTTACTTGGCAAGTCTGAGATTATTTTTTTAAGGGAGTAAATCACCCCCTGTCTGGTCTCCTCCCTGCCCCCAATACAATGTCATCTACTTCCTGTACAGGAGAAAGCATCTGCTCAATTCAGGTTGTCCCATACTTAACTGCCAATAAACCAACTTCCACATAACTTCCAGACAGCTGGGGGAAAGGTCCTCGGGAGTTTTTAGTCACGGTCCTAAACACGCATCCACACAAAAATTTGCAGCTGTCCTTTCTCTGCAGTGCACTTGAGTGTGGTTCGGGAGTCCCTGTTGAGTAACATCCGACAAGATCTTCTTCGGAAGCCCTCCCCTCTGCCCACTGTGCGGTGTGAGGGAGGCCTGAGCACTTTCTATGTGTACCTGAGCACCTTGTGGGACGTGGGAAGGTGCTCAGAGCTTGAAAAGACTTCTACCCTAATGTTGAAAAGCACAGTCGCTGGTGTGAGTATTGAATGTCAGTTCCCTAAGCACTTCCTCTAAAGTACCCCCCACCCCCCTTTTAAATGTCATGTAGAATTGCAGCTCTCCTTTGCCACTAACAGAGAGCAGAATTCTTGGGGTTAGTCCGGGAAACCTTCCTGTCACTTTTCCATAGCTTGCTAAGGAACAGAAAGGTAGCCAACGGCCAGCAGCAATTCCAAAGGCAATCCCTCCCAGAAAAAGGAAAACTGGGGTGGAAAACAAGAACCAACATGGTTGTCCTCAAAACCTTTTAGACATCTAAGGTAGAACACAGCTGTCAAAGCTGGCATCCCCAAAGCAGGAGCTAAGTCCCCCCAAGACCGATTCTCCTAGATGAGTCTTTTAGAATCCCAAATGCTACATTTGTTTCTTAGGGCCTCAGGAAGCCATAACATCCACAAACGGCAAAGCACTAGTATATTAAATTTATAATCATTAAAATATGACTTACTGGCTGAAGGCTGAGCCCAGACATTAAACCCTAACTTATGAAGATTAGCACAGAAGACTTGCTGCAGAGATTAAAATCTAAACATGTCTGCCATAAATATTTCTGAAGGAGAGGAAAACAATTAGCATAAATACTAACGAAGGCTGGGAGCACCTGTTCTTCTTCAAGGCGATAAGCATTTTATTGTTCTCTATTTAAAATGTAATGACCTGTGTAATTACTGTAATATTACATTGTTATAGAGGGGCTTGGAATGTCACACTTTGAAGTGTTGTCAAAACAATCAGGGGTGAAGGTGGGGGGTGGGAAGACAACAGGGAAGGCCCAACATTAACCCTTCACGCACCAGGCTCTCAATCTTTTGTGTCAGGAAGGATTATGTTGTTTGAGTGAGGTGAAAACATCCATTTTTTTTTTTTCTGGGCAAGCCAGAAAAAAGAAGTTGCCGGGCTAAATAAAACCTCCTCGATGAATAGGCTCCCTCTTGGTTTCCTGCTCCATTCCAAGTTCAGAAATGAATTCAAGATGCTGCTCACTTATCTGCTCAACCTAGGTAGCAAGCAGCTCCATCGGAAAGCAAGCAACCATGGGGGTGGATGAAGCTGTAGAGAGCACCCTTAAAAACGAACTCTCTCACACGTATCACATCTATCACATCGCAGTGCCTACCACTGCAGCCCTGTGTCTTCTTGCATGCTGGGGGTTGGGGGGGTGGGAATAAAAGTAAAACTACCCCTTCTGTCAACTTCAGTACTGTTACCGTATTCTCTGGAACACAAACATGAGCAAAGCCCTAATATTGGCACTTCCAACCCTTCCCATCTGCTCAACTAGACTTCTTCTCCTTAATGTATTTTTCTATCTGAATGTATCCTCTTCATAAGCCATTTCTATTAATGTATCAAAGATTATAAATTAATGTTCTGAGGAAATCTATGTCCTTCTAAAGTAAAAATCATTACTATCAAGCTTTTACAACTTCTTCAGCAATTAAAAGATTGTTCTAGAGATGATTCATCAAAAGCCAATTTCATGATAATTCTTAATTCTTTACATTCTTAAGCAGAAAAGCAGATACCAGGATTTCAGAAAGTCTTAGCCGGTCCTGTTCATAAGTAACAGAAAACAGCAAAAAGCACCCCAGCCAGCAGGAACGGAAGAGAACGAATGAGCTTACTCCTAATTTGTCTTTACAACTCACAGTCAAAACCAGACCCTATGAAGCCCTGAGAATTTCAGACCTGGGACCGCTGGTTTGCCTGTAGGTTCCACCCCGGGCTGTAAGGAATCTGGAATTGCAAGCTGGCCCTAGTGTCCAAAGGCGTCTAGAGGGACATACACCCGCCTCTCAGCTCCTTGCCAAGGCTTCCCTCAGCAGCCTAAATAAATAACCTCAATTTCGGAGCACATACTGCTTAACCAGGTAAGGGAAAGAAAAGAGTAAGACGAGGCAGCGTGCACAAATATGTCTGCTGATGTTTGACACGCAAATACTAACATAACAGCCTACTGGGTTTCAGAAATGCATTCTCAGAGTCAATCTGATGTCACAGCACAGGGCCACCCGCTAAGTCCACAATTAAAATAACTAGACGCTGTCTCTTTCTACAAAGCCCACAAAGGGGGGGCCTTAGGTTGGGAACCTTCCTTGTCTCACCGGGAAATCATTTATTTGACTTTAACAATTTCCCTGTTTCCTAATTACAGCACAACATAACTGTGTGAGTTTGGAGTTGTGGTGTGGCAAGATCGCCAGCGGTCACAGACATGCAGTTTGAAAAGGGTCAAGAAAGCCAACAAGCCTGCCATCAAAGCTCAATATTCAGTTGGTCTTTCGGGTGACTAAGTGGATTTTAAAATAAAACGAAGGAGGTCTGCGTTCTAGAAGGAAGGGGCAGAGGGGAAGAGGGAACCCCCAGGATTACTTTGGTATGTTGCTGGGTCCAGTTTGCTAACACGGACCCACCAGCTACCAAGAAAAACACCAGGCGCTGCTTCGGAGGCTGCTAGCAGCCTCCGGAAAGCGCGGGCCCTACTGGAGGAGGTCGGACTGTACCTCTGTCCCGGCTTCCACGGAAGACACGGAAGACACGGGCGCTGGGGAGGGGGTGTGATTGTTTCTTTCCTAGGCATTAAAAAAAAAAAATACCAGTCTAGCGTGCTTTAGCCATTCTACCAGAGCCTGGGGGGCGGGGGGAAACAAGTCAAACCTGATAGTTAATATTTTAATGCTTAAAAACACTTGTAGGTCTGACTGATCCAAGCCCAGCACTGCTCAATAGTGAGCATATTATTTCAGACAGCCACCTTGAATAAGCAAAAAAAGAAAAACAAAACTAGTGTGTGTAAACACGAGGTAGGGACCGCGGCCAGAGGTGCAAAGTGACAACCCCGGGAAGCCGGGTACTAACGCGCCTTGTGTGTCTAGAGCTTCGCAATCCAGGCTTTTTAGAGGGGAAAGGGAGGAGGCAGGGGGACAGTGTGAGGGAAGAGGGCAGAGGCCCCGGGGGAGGGGACGAGCAGGAACGAATGTCTGCAGTGAGTGCCGGAGGTGCGCCGCAGGGAGCGCCCCGGAGAGCCTGGCACCCCCCGCTGCCCTGGACTCCCCAAAGTTGGGTGGCCGATCCCCAGAAAGGGAGGCATCCCCAAACCTCCTACACCTCCTTGAAAGCGCTCACCCTAGCCTCTGTCCCCGCCCCAGGGGCCCACAGTGAGCTGGTCAGGATAAAGAAGGCCTCCGCACCCCATCCGAAAGCACCGAATTTCCCTTGACACAAAAGTCCACTCAAAAGGCCATCCCGACTACACACAAATCCAGAAGCCCGGCCACACAGGCCTCCCCACCACGCACGGCTCGCAGCTAGCAGCGTGGGGCACCCAAGCCCTGCCGGGTCTGCAGAGAAAAAGCACGCCCAGGGCCCCCGGGCCTGCGAAGGGACCAAGCCTGGCAAGTGTGACCTTCCCTTGGAAGAAGGGGCCAAGAGGCCCTTGAGCCTGCGATCGCCACTAGAAAGCTAAAATGACTGGCTGGGGCCAGAGCCGGGCGCTTCCGTAGGGCCGAGACTGCTCGCTCAGCACGGTGGCTCCTGGAGCCAAAGGCACCGGGAACCCGCGCGGCCCAGCCGGGCCTCCCAGCCAGCAGCTAAGGGGTTAACCTGGGGAAAGCCCAAGACGCACAGAAGAGGGAAGGAAGAGAGGGAGAAGAAAGAGCCACACAGTCCTCTTCCCAGGGACAAGAAACAAACACCACCAGCAAGAGGGGGGAGGGGGAAATCAGAGCTCAAAAAAAAAAAAAATGAAAAAAGAAAAGAGAAAGAAAAATTAAAAGTTCAGATTGGCACCCCAACAGAGCCCTGCCTGAGGAAAAAAAAAAAAAGGCTCCCCGAATCGTGAGGCAAGCACAAGAAAAGCCAGAACATGGCGAAGCGCAAACAAACCCAGTCCACAAAAGGCAGAGAAAAAGTTTGGAGAGTTCGGGCCGCGAGGGGGGGAGGGGAGGGGGGAGGGGCGGGGCGGGGGAGGGGCAGGGCATGCGGGGCCGGCAGGCGGGCAGGGCGGGGAGCGCGGTGGCACTTACGGTTCGGGCGGTGGGCGAGAGCGATCCGTTGGGGAGGTAGGGGCTCGTCAGGTCGGGGATCATGATGAAGGGGTAGCCGGGATACGGTGGCCCCTTAAAGAGCCCTCCATCTTGCCTCTTGGCCGCTAACATGGCGGGGCGGCGGAGGGGACGGCGGCGGCCGCGCGGCGCGGGAGAGAGCGGGAGAAACTTTTTAGCAAGTGTCCCCCCGAGGGCCCGCGCGCGTCCCCGGGGCCCGGCCGGCGCGGGAACTCGGGTAGGGTGGGTGGGGAGTGGGGCGAGGGCACCCGCCAGGCCGACCCCGGGGAGGGGGAACGCAACCGCGCGGTTTTGGGGGCGCGCGGGGCGCACTCACCTTCTTCCAAACTTTCCCGGGATTTATCTCGGAAACTTTCGGAGCGAGGCGGAGGCCGTCTTTCCGCCTTCCCGGAGGGGCGAGGTGGGGAGGGCGAGGGGCGATAGCCGCGCCGAGGGGGTGCGGGAAGGGAGGGTCGGCGGAGAAAGGGGTGCAGAAAAACACGGTTACAAGTTTTCGCAGCCAGCAGCCCGGGCCACCGTCCGCGCCGCCCGCAAGCCCGACCCGCCTCGCCTCGCTCGCCTTCCAGCCCCGCTCTCCCGGCCCTGGAACCGGCTGGAGCCACCCGCCAGCCCGAGGGGCTCTTCCTACCTCGGAATCGGAGGAGCTGTTTTGATTCGTCTCTGATTCATTGACCAGCGAGGACTTGACATCGGCTAAATCCCTTTCCGCCGAGGAGTTTTCCGAGTTCTTCTCCTCCTGCTCGCCTTCGTCTTTGAAGGAGATCAGCTCGTCGTTAGCGCCTAGGTCATCTCCTCCACCGCCGTTCAGCTGCGGCATTTTTCACCCACCAGCAGCAGCAATTTTGGAAGAAAAATGAAGGAGGAAAAAAAGCAAAAAAAAAAAAAAAAAAAAAAAAAAAGTTTTGCGAGTCCCCCCCAAAAAAATACTGCAAGAAAAAGACGAGTCCAAGGTTAACTTTTTTTTTTCCTGCTTTGGGGTCTTTCTCTCCTGGGGAGGGGAAAAGAGGGAGGAGGGGAGGGGAAGGGGGGAGATCTTCTGCACGCGTGAGTTTGGGTTTCTTTTTTTCTCTCGTTCCCAAGGATCCGATCAATGTGCAAAAAAAAAAAATAATAATAAATAAAAAAGGGGGTAAAAAAAACAACAACAACAACAAGAAGAAGTCAGATATAAGAGCAAAGGGGGGGGAAGCCGAAGACACCGAAGGATCTCGTGCCGCTCGGATTTGAGTGAGTTGAAGTTAGACTGAGCTTTTCAGTTCAAAGGCGGCGCTGATTGACAGATAGAAAAAGGGGGATCGAAATCCGGAGGAACGGAGTAGTCTGGGAGCGGAGATTATTGACAGGGCGAGAGGAACACACTCGCCTTAATGAGATGCCAGGGGGCGGGGCCTCCCCGGTGACGTGTGCATAAATAAACAGCCGGGGTGGGCGGGGCGGGGGCGGCCAACAATGATCCTTTGGGCGCCGGGAGAGGGAGCGGGGCGGGCCGGGGCCGCGGGAGGCGCGCGGGGTGCGGCCTGTGCTCAGCGTGCGAGCCGGGCGCCCGGACGGTGCGGGCCTCGCTCCTGGAGGGGGCGGGTTCCGAAAGACAATGCGGACCGGGAGAGGAGGGGAAGGGGGTGGCAACCCAGTCCGGAATCTGAGCCGGGGAAGGCGGAAGGAAAGCCCACTTGGGGGGCGGGGATGGGGAGAGGCCCAGAAAAAGTGTTAGCCAAGAAGTCCTGAAGATGGGGTCCAGGAGGGGAGGACTATGGGACACAAGGACGGGGTGCTCAGTGGTTAAGTCCCCGATGAAGTCGGCCGCACTGGGGCGGGAAAAGACACGACTGGTCCAAAAGAAGGCTTACCTCTCTTGCTCTGAGAGAACCAGGGGAAGCAGAGAGGCTGGGCCATCTACAGGGAGGGTAAGGCTCCCCTCCCTTGGCTTGTTTAATGACAGTGAATCATGTCATTCAATGTAAAGTCCCACTAGGTTAAATATGCCAAGAAGGCGTTTTATCCAAGAAAACAAATTGTCTGGGGTATTAAAAATATCCTTAAGGAAAATGTAAAGGTTTTTTTTTTATTTTTTTAACTGACGTTGGAAGTAGGAAGTGATGTAGGATCCAAGTCCTTTGGAGGTGAAATGTTTGGGCGTTAACAGCTGCAGGGAAAAATAAAAGTGAAAGTTCACCAAGCCCTGGGGATGAGTAGAGCTGGAGTTTTTCTCCAAAGGGGACTGAGATGAAATGCCCTAAGGCTCTAGATGCTGAGGGCCCTGACAGGAGAAAGTCACCAAAGCTGGCCCAGAAGCCCTTGGGAAGAGGTGGGCAGCCTGGGAGTTGAGATGGGTGTTTGTTGGTTATTAGGCTCCAGTGAGGGCAAACCGATTTGCTATGAGGTGGTGGAGAAAATTATGTTAAAGGAGAAAGGTGGATCCCCAAACCGTGTTTCTGTCTGGTAGACTCAGAAGAGCCTTTCCCTTGCAGATAACCAATGAGAAGTGGACTGGGACGTCCAACGGGCAAGAGGAAGCAAAGAAAAAAGAAATCAGAAAGAATGAGTCAGTGGGGACTGGCAACTGCCATTAGGTGTGATGTTATCCTGAGGTCCACCACGTATTAAATTAACCCACCCTCCCCTTTAATAAGCTCATCTGTTGTAGATTTCCAAAAGTAACCAATTTACTGTGTAATATTTAGAGAATTTGGGGTTTCAACAAAACTGTTCTACAGGCTAAGGCCTCAGAAAGAAGACAACGGAAAACAACGATCCTGAGATTCACAAGGCTAACGAATTCCCCTGCACTGGGAAAAAAAAAAATCCCAAGCACATTTGCACACTAAAGGGAAAGATGCAGACAAAATAAGGATGGGGTGGGCGAGGCGGGTGAGAATCACAGTCCCACCTCCCAACTTTCATATTCATCAGAAAACCAGAAGTGGAGGGAGAGAGAAAGAGCCTGGAAAAAAAAAAAAAAGCAAAACAAATGTGTACATTTCATCGGACGGCTTGCATGGGACACAAAGCAGAGGGCTAATTAGTCTCAGCAGGTAGGACTAACCTTCAGACTTCATAAATAAATAAGACAGCGCAGTATCTAAGAGGGAGAGCAGAGACAGAAAGGGGAATATTTCAAGACACCAAGTAAAAACACGAAGCATGAAATGCAGCCCAGTCTTGAATCAGTGCACAAACGACTGAGCTGTCCCCTTCCTGGGCCTCCCCTGGATGCCTTTAGATTACTACACATCTAGCCCGACATCTAGCTGTTTAGCTAGGTATGTAATCAAGCTGGCAGCTTTACACACTTGCTAATTGCCACCTGAATACATCTTGTACCCAAGCTGGTCTCTGCACAATATAGACTATGCCAAGGCCTGTTTCAGGGGCTTGTTGACATAAATGAGAGCCCTTTCATAGTAACTGTTTTATAACCAATTCTTTGTCCTGCAGGATGGGTTTGGATTCTGTTTGTATTTTACTTTAACCCTGATCTTCATCAAGTTGAATAATAGGGTCTTCTGTGTTCCTTAGGGGTCTGGTTGTGCAATAAAAACTTATGAATATACTAAGTCAAAACTGTTAAAGCATCGCTCTTATGAGCATACTGCGTTTTATCACGTGCAAACAGGATGCTAAGGGCTCTTGTTAGTGACCAATGCCATCATCTAGTTTGACATAGCCTTATTTTCTCATTCAAAGGGAACCTTTGAATCTTCCCTTAAATCTCCCAACTTAATTAAGCAACTAAAAGTTATTCCTTGACAGCCTATAGGCCACATTTAATTTCATTGTTTGGTGCTATAAAAAAGGCCTGGGGAGAGAAAGCAGAAAGTTCTCACTGACTTCTTAGTCCCTGTTGTGGCCTGTGGTGGTATCCAGATGGGTAGGGAAAGAGGAGAGAGCAAGGAATGCCACTGCAGGAAGCAAGATAAATGTGATGTGATGTGATGTGATGTGATGTGATGTGATGTGATGTGATGTGATGTGATGTGATGTGATGTGATGTGATGTGATGTGATGTGATATGATATGATATGATATATGCACAACAAAAAGCCAGATTGGCCGGGCGTGGTGGCACACGCCTTTAATCCCAGCACTCGGGAGGCAGAGGCAGGCGGATTTCTGAGTTCAAGGCCAGCCTGGTCTACAAAGTGAGTCCAGGACAGCCAGGACTGCACAGAGAAACCCTGTCTCAAAAAAAAAAAAAAAAAAAAAAAAGCCAGATTGGCCCACCATGTAGACCTGCAGTTTATAGATTTGGCAAGACCTCTTTAAATACCAGCCGACTCATGTCCAAGTGTTCAAGTTCCTTCTCTTTATGCCCTGATGACTCTTAATTTAAATGACTGAATTCTGACCAAATAACAAAGATACTAAAGATGCAAGAGAGACGGCCAGACTGGTCCTGATGTTGGCTTGGACCTTGCAAGGTATTTGGACATCCTTGTCTTTGCATGTGGGAATGGGCAAAATGGATGGAAAGGCTGCTCTCTCATCTCTTGGAGCCCCTTCCTGGGCCGTTCCAGGCTGTCCTGCAGCCTCACTCTCTCCTCTCTACCCCTGCTCCTGGCTTCTTGGCATTGCCTATGGACTCTCTTCCATTGACTTTCTTATAGTGGGTTTGTGTTAATGATGGCAATCTATACATTGGCTAAGCTAGCCAGCCATGACTCGAGTCTGTGATCTTAGCCCTCAGGAAGCAGAAGCCTGTTGTACAGAGTGAATGATGGAACAGCCAGGTTTGCAAAGGAAGAACGTCTACACAAATAAGTACATAGGTTGCCTGGCAGTGGGGTGTGGTTCCTAACTAACTGTGAGTGTGGAAAGATGGCTGCTGGTATGTCAATCACCCTCTAGGCACTGGGAAGTGGTGGGGGTGTGGTCACTAAAATACAGGAACTGTAATAGTAGGTTGACTATAAGCCAAGTAACCTATGGCCTCTGTCCTGAACCACCTGGGGGGAGGGAGGGATATGTGGATATTTTCTGGGTGTGCTTTTTAATATTCAGAATAGCCCATAGGTCTATAGTTTTCTCCAACACTGGAGTCATTCCCAAAGATTCACAGCACCCCAACAAAGAAGATAAGCCATGCTAAGAGGCCGACTTTGCCTTTGGGAATACAAAAATATTCCCAGGCTTACATCTTCTGGAAGCAGGGACCCCATGATGGCGGCAACACTCAGCTCTTCCAATCCTAGGCAAGAGTCTATTCAAGTACACTTGATGGGTAGTTGGGTGGATGAGACATTCACAAGACATGCGCACGGACATTTGTGTGTAGGCATGTGAGTTTGTATGTGTGCACGTGCACTTTTGTATATGCATTTGTGTGCATGTGCCTGTATGCACACGCGCGCGCGCACGCATATATGTGTTTGCTTTTGTTTCTGTTCTTGTGTGATCTGTCGACCACTGAGTTAGACTTATCTTAGCAGGGAGTATGCTGACTGAGGGAAGGGGAAAAAGCATCTGAAAACACAAGAAAGCTATAAAACGGGGGAATGTTTAAAAGCCAAAGTCCTAATTCCACTGAGAGATTTTTCTGTTTGTTTTCTGTCCTGTGTGTGATGAGCATTCGTTTGGATGTTCAGGGGAAAAGAAAGCCCCTCCCTTAGCCAACACAAGAATAGACACCTGGGCTTGGGTGTAGCTCAGTTGGTTGAATGCTTGCCTAGCACACAGGGAGACCTAGGTTTGACCCTTGTCACTGCATCAATCAGAAGTAGAGGTTCATGCCTGTAATCCCAATGTTCAGGAGTATGGGGGGCGGTGAAAGACCCAAAGTTCCAAGGTCGTGTTGTGCTAAACAGTGAGTTGAGATCAGTCTGAGATACATGAAACCTTACCTATAAGAGAGAGAGAGAGACAGACAGGCAGACAGATAGAAGGTAGGTGGGTGGATGGGTAGTTGGGTGGATAGATGATAGAATAGATTAGCCAAGCCTGACAGCCTGAGTTCAAACTCCAGAACCTACAGGTTACATGGAGAAACCAACTCCTATGAGCTGGCCTCTGACTTCCACACATGCATCATGTCACAAGAGTACCAGCACACACACACCCACACACACAAATGTTTAAAGAAACTTCAAAGACACCCAGGGGTTTTCAGCCCTGACAGGAGGAATTGCAAGCAGGACAGCAGACAGGTGAACTCTCTGCTCCAGGTCTTCATGGTTCCACTTGGAGCTGCAGAAAGTCCTGTGCCCTGGCTTGTCTTCTACCCCTCTCTAGAGCACTTGACCTCATCACCATGCTTCAGCTAAAAACCCTTTAAGTTAATAAAGGGGTGACAGTGTCCATGATCTAGGGGTTGGTGGGGACGCATACACTTGTTAGGGGTTGTATCACCCACATTCATAAGCCGATCATGATGGCTATAGACACCTGTGAGGAGAGAAGCTTCCAAAAGATGCCAGTGCTCTGAGAAGAGACGCCTTTTATCGACAAGAAGTCTTTTAACCCTAACAGTAATAGAGTAAGGCCAATAAATGAAACATTTACTGCATAACTTGCTTTATTTTGGGGTGGCGTATGATTCCTTTCTTGCCGTCGCTACAAGACGCCTGTGCACTAATTTGCTCCCTAGAAATCTCGCTTGCTACAGTTACACGGCAGTGACGTTTTATCGCCTGAAGTCAAGTCTGCCTAAGAACTTTCTTAAGAGATACTTACCCTAATGGCAGGCTACAGGAGCCAGGCTGCTTTTGTACAGAGTTATTTGTGCTTCCTTGACATACGGGGCAGAGCTCTCCTCGCAGCCATTGCCATAGGGTAGGTCTAAATGTTTCTGAGCAGGGAGAAAAAGGAAGGGGAAAGTGGAAAAAAAAGTTCCATGGAAGTTGATCTTGCAAAATAACTGCTTGAGTGTTTAACATACGAAAATAACAATGCTTTGTTTTCGTTTTCTTTGTGTGAGTTGGGTGTGTGCTCCCGTGGTTGCAGGAGTATTACAGGGAGGTCAAAGGTCAGCCTCAAGCGTCCTTCCTAGTCCCCACCCTCCTTGGGCTTCTTGTTGTTGTTGGTTGGTTTGTTTGGTTTGGTTGGTTGGTTTGGTTTTTGAGACAGGTCTATATTGGTCTTATTGGTCTGTAACTTGCCAACAAGTCTGGCTTTTGAGAAAGCTCTCGGAATCCCTGTACCTTTTCCATATCTCCCGCACTGGGATAACAAACCCCGATTGTTATATAGGTGCTGGCGATTGAAGCTCGGGTCCTCACGCTTGCACAACACATAATTTACAGATGAAGCCATCTTCCCAGCTCCTGTGGGTTTTCTTTTCCTTTCCCCTATTAAACAAAAACAAAAACAAAAAACCAAAACAAAAACAAAAAAACCCAAAGCTTCACTAACCTCATCCTGAGTCACAGGTTATCTTTGCCGACTCAGAAGTAGTGCCATATTTAAAAGTGTCTTACAAACCAAAGCAACTTTCACACACACACACACACACACAAACTGGGGGCACCTTTAAGCTGAGCCAATCTTGTAAGGTGACAAGAAGGTGAAATTTCAGAAGACCATACCATTGTTCCCTTGTAATTTATCTAGGTGTGGGCTGACACACCTGCCTGTGACCAAGAGCATCATGGGATGAAAGAGCTACTGCATCCTAAGAGAAGCCCAGACTCCGATTGTGAAGGTCCAAGGCTTCAACTCCCTAGGAATTCATGCACCATTGACCCCCTATGTGTTCAGAGTAAGGCTGAAACTGTATGGGTTTAAGCACCAAAGTGTGGGTCAAAATCAACAACCTTCCCTATTGTAAAATCCCGATTATTTCTGTCCATTCAGGACGTGTGTGGATCATGTTTCTAATGAAACATTCTTTTGGCTGAGAGAGAAGAGGAAAGTGAAGTGAGTCCCAGGGTCCAGAGTGACTTTGGATCTCACTGTAGACAGCAGCCTGCAGCACAAGGTTCAACGCTGACAAAGCTTCCAGTGACTGTCATCATGAGCAAACGCGGCTTTTTCATAGCCTGAGGGCACACTGTAAATACCCAGAGCAGGCGAGAAGGCATTAATCGTTACTCCTTAAAGATTCCCAGAGAGCGAAACTGAGTGTTTCTACACACACACACACACACACACACACACACACACACACTACCAGGTGCAGGCACAGGAGACACAAACATGACAAAATGACAGAAGATTCAGTTTTATTCTTTTAATTTAAAAATAAACAACAAAGACAGGGTCAGACATAGACTAGCACCTGCTGAAGATACATGGGTTCTATCCCCAGCTTCACAAGCTAGAAGAGAAGAAACAAAGTAATAAATAAGTGTTTAACTCCACCCAGACCTGTTGCTGGAGACCTGTGTCCAAAGCAAAAATGGAGGTCCTAGAAGAGGCTTGTCCTCCCACAAAGCCAACAGAGGCAGAGACCAAATACACCCAACCCCATTTTACAGGGAAGGAAATTGAGATTCTACGAGATTCAGGTGTTCTGTAGCTGCTACATGGCTAGGCCAAGAGTTGGAATTTAAGTTTCCTAGCCCATAGACTAGTTCTACTGAAACCTGGTCAAGTCAACAAAAGAACCCCTCATGGTTTATGTGGAGAGACGGCTCGGTGATTTAAAGCACAGTTTAGTGTCTGGCATCTACCTGATGACTCAATTGTTTGTAACTTCAATCTCTGTGGATCCAATGTCCTCTTCTGGTTTCTGCAGGCACCAGGCACACATGTGGGACACAAACAAATGCATTCAAACCATTCATACACACAAGATACATCTTTTAAAACATAAATCAATAAAGAAGATTACAATAAAAAGAGAAATCAATTATTTTACAGCAATCCAACCTGGGCTGTGTTTTGCAGTAGTTAACATTGTCTTGAAAGGCGTTCACCCCAAACCATCCCTCTTCTGGCATGCTCAAGGTTCTCTTTCCAGCATCTCCCTGCTTCACCCCAAAATATTGCTATGTACTACACACTAAAGTTTCTCTGCACTGTCAGCCTTGGGGACAGGAGGACTCGGTGGGGGGGGGGGGGGGTTTGACAGTCATCCTGTGTATTAGCTGATGTTGAGCAGCATCTGAAATCTTTATCACAGTTGCCAGTAGCAACTCTCTTCTTTTGGTGATCATAAGGCATTCAGAGCTGGGTATGTTGATCATGGGCAGAATGCTTGCCTGGCATGCATGAGGCCCTGGGTTGGATTCCCAGCATCACATAAACTGGACATGGTGGTACACGCCTATGATCATAATCCCAAAGAGGTAGAAGCAGGAGATCAGGAGTTCAAGGACTAACCTCAACTACAGAGTAAGGTTGGGGCGAGCCTGGGCTACATGAGACCTTTTCTTAAAAATAAACAAACAAACAAAACTCCTGCAGAGGTTGGGGGTGGCGGGCGGGGCGTTCCCCTCTGTGCTGCTCTCCCTGGAAGCTTCCTGGAGAAATGTGATCTCTTTAGCCTCCATCTCATTAACCTCCCCCTCCCCCACCTCCTTCCTTTCCTTTCCACTAGTGTTCTACCTGGCTGGAGGCCTTGGCAGAGGTTACCACATGCCATTGAGACCCTCTTAGGGTCTACATGGTACCAGGTGAGGCAGTTAGTGGAGAAGAGGCTGATAAATCTTTCACATTTGAGACAGGGTCTGGTGTAGCCCTGGCTGCCTCAATGTTACTATCCATAAGGCCCCAAGTCCTGATTCCCCTCTCTCTACTTTGCAACTCACCAGCATACTCAGCTCAGTAACTTCATTTCCTATTCATAAGGGGCTCACCAACACTCTTTCCTCACTGGTTGGGTGTGGAGGGCTACAGCAGAATGGCCTGCAGAAGTCTTTTAGCAACACGACCCCCACCACTCCTGCTGAGGAACCATACTCTTCAGAAGGGGGCCTCACCAGCACTGTTGAAATCTTGGCTTCCCTTTGTGACCTTGGGCCCATCCATAAATCATCTGACTCCTTCCTCCCTCGTCTATAAAGCAAAGGTGCAGCACCTAGAGTCAGTGTTGCTATGACTCAGGCAATGAGCATGTAAAATTAATAGCCTTGACCACTGGCTGTCGCTTTTCCTAGGGTGAGTTCCCTTTCCCTTCCTGGACTCTCCAGAGGGCCTGGAATGCCAGGACTACCTAAGTCCTGGCACCTGGGAAGCCTAGGTCCTCACCCTGTTCCTCTCCTTCTGGGTAACTTAGTTTAATTGCTGCAGCTTCCTACAAGGAAAATCTAGCTTGCCCTGAATGAGGCTATGGTCCTCCAAAGATAAGCAGGCTTTTTGCTGTGGGGACCTGATAGGATTCCTTTAAATGGCAGAATTTCAGGGGAGGAGCAGCCCCTCAGAGGGTATCTCCAGCCAACCTCCCTTCTCTGTCCCTCCAGCTAAGTCCCTCCCACCCAGTTAGAGCAGAGTGCTGCTTTCCAAAGTCCCCAAGAGTCCCCCTCAATTGAATAGTCATTGGATAAGGCTCAGGCAAGCACTAACAGCTCCAATGAGAAACGCCTGCCACACCCCAACACCGCCTCCAGCTTTCAAAGGGAGGCCACCAAGGAGCATGATGAGCTCTTGTGAGCACTACTTTGCCTCCAACCACAAGGGAAGCGAGGAAGTCTGAGTCGGAAAGGAAGAAGCCAGTTCCAGTTCTAGTGCCAGGTGTCGGTGATTACTCCTGGCTGCTCTTCTGAAGTCGCTACTTTTAGGGAGAGAACAGGGACCCCTTTGAAAAGATTGAAGCAAGGTTTACACTGTATCAAATCTCTAGATTTGTATTTTACATCTCCTGTTTTAGGTTGAGTGGGGCAGTACTACCAGCATTCAGAAGGTTGAGGCAAGAGTATGCCATATCCAAAGCCCTGAACTACATAGGCAAGACATCATCTCTCTAAAATAATAAGACAGAAACAAAAGTCAAACTTAGCATATATAAGACCTATGGTTTTTTTTTTTTTTTTGGTTTTTTTTTTTTGTTTGTTTGTTTGTTTGTTTTTCGAAACCAGGTTTCTCTGTATAGCCCTGGCTGTCCTGGAGCTCACTTTGTACACCAGGCTGGCCTCGAACTCAGAAATCTGCCTGCCTCCGCCTCCCGAGTACTGGGATTAAAGGCATGTGCCACCACGCCTGGCAAGACCTATGATTCTTTAAGGCAAGGTGGGACTTTGGTTTTTGTTTTGTTTTGTTTTGTTTTTTTGAGACAGGCTCTTATGTGGTCAAGGATAACACTACACTTCTAATTCTCCTGCCTCTACTTCCCCATTGCTTGGACCTCCATACCTAGTTGTACACGATGCTGGGGTGAGGATGGGGGTGTGAACCCAGGGCTTTATGATCACTGGGTAAACACTCTAACTGTGGCACATTCTCAGCTCTTCACTGTTTCTAAATGATATTTTTGTTAATGTTTTTCTTGCACTTATTTGTGTGTGGGTGTGTGTGTGTGTTTAAGCATGTATACCATGGGACACACATGGAGAGCTGACAGTGGCCTGCCAGTCAGTTCTCTTCTTTCTCCATGAGGGTCCCAGGGATTTAACTCGGGCTTTGCAAGAGTGTCTTTACCCAGTGGGTCTCTTAGTTTATGGACATTTTAATGTGTGAAGCAACGGCTTTCATGACATTTTCATCCACTCGTCATTGTCCTTAGCCCATAATCACCCTTTATTACTTGCCCCGTTCCTCCTCTTCCTGGCCCTGTTCCTTCCCCTAAATAGTCTCCTGCTGATTTAATGTTGTGTGTGTGTGTGTGTGTGTGCGTGTGTATGTGTGTGTGTGTGCGTGTGTGTGTGCGTGTGTGTGTGTGTGTGCGCGCGTGTGTGTGTGTGCGTGTGTATGTGTGTGTGTGTGTGTGCGTGTGTATGTGTGTGTGTGTGTGCGTGTGTATGTGTGTGTGTGTACGTGCGTGTGTGTGTGTGTGTGTGTGTGTGTGTGCGCGCGTGCTCACGCTCACGCGTGCCCTTGCAACAATGGTGCGCAACAACGGTGGTGCACAACTTTAATCACAGCGCTTGGCCTGGTCTATGGAGTGAGCTCCAGGACAAACAGAGCTACACCTGCCTTGAAAAACAAAACAACAATTCTATATTTAAGTCTAGACCCTCATAGAGAGATAACGCATTACTTGTCTTTCTGAGTCAGCACACTTCACCTGGCATGATCATTTGCAGGCTCACGGTGTCCTCCCTGAACCCTGAGTGCTGAACATCCCTCTCTGGCCCCTCTAGCTCCCCCAGTGAGACACCAGCTCAAATCCTTTACTCGATTTTAAAAATGGGTTGTCTTAGGACAGTGACAATGACTTAGCAGGTAAAGTTGCTTGCAAGAAAGCCTGGCTATTTGAGTTTCATCTCTGGATCCACAGAAGGAGAGATCTGAAGGTGACTGTTAGCCTCTGGCCTCCACACTTGAGCCTGATGCACACCTATGCATGCACATAAACAAAACAAGGAAATGGAATGAAAATGGGTTACTTCTCCTATTGAGTCACAAGAGGTAATTTCTTGCTTAAAAGATGACGTTATGTGTGCCGAGCTGAAGGTATTGACTCTCCTGGACCTGGAGTTGCAGGCTGGTATGGCACTGGGAAACAAGCCCAGGTCATCTGCAAGAACATTAAGTGTTCTTAGCCTCTTAGCCGCCTCTCCAGCCCAAATACCTTTGTTTTTTTGAGACAGTGTCTCTCTATGTAGCCCTGGCTAACCCAGAACTTGCTATGCAGACCAAGATGGCCTTGGATTCACAGAGATCGACCTGCCTCTATCTCCTGAGTGCTGGGATTAAGAGTAAACACCACCATAGGAGGTAAGAATTCTTTTCATGGTCTAGACATGAAGATCATCTGTATGTATGGGAAATATTTCCTGTGTAGTTGCTTTCTTGCTCTCATAGAGGTACATGAATGGCATTTTGAAGACAGAAAACAAATCTTAACTTCCTTTGTGGCCGGTGTTTTTGTGAAATTGTTCCTGATGGCGAAGACATTCCTAGTGTGACCAACTAAAAAAACTGGCTGTTTGTCTCTCTCGTGTGCAGATTAAATGGATTAATTTTGTTGTCTTTTTATTAGTTTTTAAAATCAGACCCAATGTGATGCCGGGTCCTTTGTTAAGGCAACCTTGTTCAAACCAGAACCAGAATAAAGTTAGACAAGTCTCAGCGCATGCGCGCGGGGCGCGGGACGGCGGCCGAGAACACACCAGGACAGAGAAGACATGGGATGGAAAGAGGGCACAAGGAACAGTACATCCCACATCCAAGTCCAAAGTCCTGCTTCTGCTCTCACCTTCGTGTCCGTTCTAAAATCTGTTCCTCTCGTCACTGTTCTATGGAACCTCTGTCCACATCCGTTAACATCACAGTTACAGGGCAGCCTGCTCCCAGTCAGCCCGCCAAGGAATTCGGAAGCACATTCACACACACTGAGGCTGAGAGCGTGGACTGGGCACAGCCAAGCCCTTGGAGCTTGCAGTCCCTCTTCCCCCTGAGATCTGCCCACATTTCCACAAGGCCCGCACTGACACGACACCTATTTGGCTTTAGAGCAAGTTCTGCCTCAGAGTGGCCTAAGGCCTGAGACCGGTGCTTGCCCTCCAGCATCCAGGAGAAACAACTTTACTCCTGTGGGTAGCTCCTCCCCCAGGAAGTTGACATCGGAATCCTTGTGAGCTGCACAGCTTTGACCAGGGAGAGCTACTCTCAGGCCCATTGCAACTTCCGCAAGACATGGATCCAAGAAAACCTTGGGGTGGGGGTCTAAGGAGTTCAGCAATCGCCTCACGTTGCTCAACTTTATACCACGGGGTGAGGTGCCCACTTGTGCACTTGGCCTAGAGACCCCTTGGAAGCTTTTCGTGACATCTACAGGCGGCTAGGAGCAGAGGACCTTGGGCTCAGAAAAGCAGATGAGGTGCATTGCACCCAAGCCCTCCCAGGGCCCCTGTTTGTGCTTCGGTCCATAACACTGCAGGCCAGAAGGGGAAGCAGGCATCCTCCCTTCGGAAGAAACAGCCTTTCACAGTGAATTGAGTAGCTATTTACCCCAGGCTGTTCCCAGGTGCTTTCCAAAATTCCTTTCCTTTCCTTTCTGTATCGCTGGGGATCAACCCCAGGGCTTTGCATGCCGGCTAATTATTCTCCCAGTACATTCATATTCAACCAAGTATAAGCCACCCCCCCACCTCTCTCTCTCTCTCTCTCTCTCTCTCTCACACACACACACACACACACACACACACACACACACACACACACACGGCTTGATAGGTAGCTGACATACATGGCTCGAAGATATTTTCTCCTATCGTGTGACTTATCCTTTTATTGTGTTATTTTTTAACAATATTTATCTTTATTTGGCGAGTTTATTGCTCAATCGTTTGTTTCTGCTGTAATGGAGTCATTTCCACACACTAGGCAAGCAAGCACCCACCACAGACTAGAAACCTAGCCTTTCTCTCTTTTAAAAAATTTTTTCTTTCTTTCTTCCTTCCTTCCTTTCTTTCTTTCTTTCTTTCTTTCTTCCTTCCTTCCTTCCTTCCTTTCTTTCTTTCTTTCTTTCTTTCTTTCTTTCTTTCTTTCTTTCCTTCTTTCTTCCTTCCTTCCTTCCTTCCTTCTTTCTTTCTTTCTTTCTTCCTTTCTTCCTTTCTTCCTTTCTTCCTTTCTTCCTTTCTTCCTTTCTTTCTTTCTTTTCCTGGTCTTGAACTCACAGAGATCTGTCTGCCTCTGCCTCCCAAGTGCTAGGATTAAAGGTGTGCACTCCCACTGCCTGACTGTGAACCTTGTTTTAATAGTAGTCCTGTTGTTGTTTGTGGTTTTATTTATTTTCCTTAGTGAAGCAGTGTCTCACTAGGCTGCCTTAGAACTTGTTGTATGGTCCAAGCTATTCTCAAACTCGGGCTCTTTCTGCCTCTACCTCTCGAGTGTTCTGCCATTTTACTTACGAGCAAACGTTCTTAAACAAAGTCCAGCTCAAGAGTGTTCTTCGCTGGTGCCTGTCTTTGTGTTGTCAGATTTCTCAGATCTCTGTCTAATCAGTAATCACAAACGTATTCTCCTATATCTTTTTCTAGAAGGTCTGTCTTTTTAGGTTTCACTGTATTTTGGTCGGTGAACCATTTTGAATTGAGTCTTGCAGATAGTACACATAAAATTCAGGTCTCCATGACCTGCCACCAGGTGTCTAATTATTCCATCGACATTTCTTGACAAGATTGCAAGGTCTCCACTAATCTGCCTTGGAAATATTTTTGGCTGTAGCTATCTCAGTCTATTTCTGAATTCTCTATTTTACTCACCCGCTGACCTGTGTACCTGTTATAGATCAACAATATTATTGGTGGCCAATATATTGTAGGTACTATTATCATTAATGTTATTATCCAAAACAGAGTTTTGTGTAGCCCAGACTGGCCTTGAACTCTCGATTCTCCTGCTTCTGCCTGTCGAATGCTAGTATTGCAAACATGCATCACTTTATTAGCTCAATCTATCTTGATGGTTAAGCTCACAAAGTAGGCACTAGTAACACAGGATAACTTACAGGAGTTGGTTCTCTCCTTCTACCTTGTAAGTCCTGGGGACTATTGGCCTTGGGTCTTCAGTGTTGGTAGTAAGAACCTTTACTCATTGAGCCATCTCTCCAGCTTCCTTTGTTAAAGATTTTGCTTTTATTTTGTGTGTGTGTGTGTGTGTGTGTGTGTGTGTGTGTAGGGCGGGCATATGCACATGAGTGTAGACGCCCTAGAAGGCCAGAAAAGGGTATCAGATTCCTTGGAACAAGGCTTGCAGGCAGTTATACACTGCCCAACATGGGTACTGGGAACTCCTTGCAAGAGCTATAACTGCTCTGAACAACTGATCCATTTTTTTCTAGTCCCCCCCCCAACTTCCTTTTATTTTATGTTAATATAGTATATATTTTAATACTTTTGATTTTTATCTCTTTACTGTTCTAGTTATTATGTCTTGTTGGCATTTATAGACAAAGGTTGTTTTTTAAAAGGATATTCAGTCTGATGGTCTCTGTCTTTTAACTTCGGTATTTAGACCACTTATATTTAGTCTGAGAATCAACAGGTTGGATTTAAGCCTTTCTTGCTGTTTCTGTTGTCCATATTGGGTTTTTTGTTTGTTTTTTATTGATTGGTTGGTTAGGTTTGGCTTTTTTTTTTTTAACAAGTTTTCTCTATGTAGTCCTGGCTATCTTGGAACTCTCTCTGTAGACCAGGCTGGCCTTGAACTCACAGAGGCCAACCTGTCTCTGCCTCCCAAGTGCTAGGATTCAAGGTGTGTACCCCCCCCCCAGATGTTGATTTTTTTTTTGTTTGTCATATTTTCTCTTTGTTCCTTCTTCCTTTATTTTATTCTTCCTTTCAATTATTCAAAATTTTTTGCTTTTTTATTTTGTCACCTGTATTGGCTTGCTAGCTAAAATTCTTTGTTGTATAATTTGGTGATTATTATAGTGTTTATCATTATTAAATAAAACAATCATATCTTCTCTATATATTAGTATAAGACTGCTACAGTACTGTATTTTTCCTTCTCACCCAGTCTTTTGTTACTATTATGTAATTGTAAAATTTAATATACCACCAGTTTTATGAGCCCAATGCATTATTTGTGGTTTTACTTAAAACTGTCATATAGCTCTGAAATATATTTATACCAGGAAAACCTGGTCCTTTATTTCTTTGAATAGATGTGAATCTACAACTGATATAATTCTACTTCTGCTTGGCAGGCTTTCTTTCACATTTCTTGCAATATTGGTTTTTGAAAGTTTCAGCTTCACTTGTGTAAGCATGAGGCCCCTGAGTTAGATCCCAGAACCCATGTTCAACAAAACATAGCTAAACAAAGCAAAGCTTATTCTTTCTTGTAATCCCATTGCAGTCGAACCAGCAGCAGCAGTTAGGCCCTGGTTCTCACTGTCCAGCTAACCTAACCTGCTTGATGAGGAGATAGAGGCTCTGTCTCAAAACACAAGGTGGATGGTGCCTGAGGAAAGACACTCCGGGTTCTCCTCCAGCACAAAGAACACATATATACAGTCTTCATGGCTAGGGGCGGGGAGAGGAGGTGGCTCTGTTGGTAAAGTACTTTCCTTTCATGAGGACCTGAGTTTTATCATTAGCACCCACAGAAAAACAAGATGCAGTCTCATGCATCTGTAACTACAGCACTGGGAAAGGACAGGAGGGTTCTGGGGGCTTGCTGGACAGGTAAATGAAACAAACTGATGAACCCCAGCTTTCAGTGTGAGACCCTAACTTCTGACCTATACACACACACACACACACATATACAGAGGGGGGGGGTGGGCATACACACAGAGGCACACATATACACACATATGCACACATGTGCACATACATACACACTCTATATGCACATACACAAACTTTACTTTTTAAAGCAATTAGTAGTTCATAGCAAAATTGAGCCGAAGGTATAGGCATTTTCTACACATGCTCTCACCCCATATATACACATACACACATTCTTCCACAGTGGTACTTTTATGACAACCAAGGAATTACGTAGCCATCCTGTTCCCACTTAAATTTACTATATATAAAATACAGCTGGTAAGGTCCTCTCTTACCCATTTTATGGACAAGGTCTTACTATGTAACCCAAGCTGGTCTCTACTTCAAGATTCTCCTGCCTCAGTTTCCCAGGTTGGGGGATTCATTCTATGGATGTGGACACATGTGCGATATCATATCTCCAACACTGCAATTTCATAGACAACAACTTCACTGCTCTGAACATCTGGGCTACGCCTGCTTTTCCTTCCTTCCCTCTCAACTCCTGGAAGCCTGCTGGTTCTTTTCCTGCCTCCCCTCTCGTATCCTTTCCTGGATAGCAAACAACTGGAATGGTAGAGTACACACTTCCCCACTGGCTTCTTTCACTTGGGAATACGCACCTAAGCATCTTCTATGTCCTCTCACAGCTTCATAGCTCTTCTCTTTTTTTAAGATTTGTGTTTATTCTCATTTTACGTGTTTGGTATTTTGACTGCATGTATGTTTGTGTACTGTTTGTGTGTAGTGCCTGCAGAGGCCAGAAGAGGGCGTCAGATTCTTTGGGACTGGGGCTACAGGTGGTTGTGAGGCACCATGGGGTACTGGGAGTCAAACCCAGGTCCTCTGGAAGAGCTGTCAGTGAATACTCTTGACAGCTGAGTCACCACCACGCCT
Source organism: Mus musculus (assembly GCF_000001635.26). NCBI lineage: Eukaryota > Metazoa > Chordata > Mammalia > Rodentia > Muridae > Mus > Mus musculus. Next base: position 55,725,006 of record NC_000085.6, on the reverse strand, counting down.
GCTCTGACCTTTTCTCTTTAATGTAGGCTATTCTATCTATTCTATCGACTTGAGGTGCCTGGTTTGTCTCTTCACCTTCTGAAGGGCACTCGGATTGCTTTCAAGTTTTTGTTATTAAGACTGAAGCTTCTACAAGCACTATATATGAATCTTTTTTTTTAAGATTTATTTATTATTATATGTAAGTACACTGTAGCTGTCTTCAGACACTTCAGAAAAGGGAGTCAGATCTTGTTACAGATGGTTGTGAGCCACCATGTGGTTGCTGGGATTTGAACTCTGGACCTTCGGAAGAGCAGTCGGGTGCTCTTATCCACTGAGCCATCTCACCAGCCCCCGAATCTTTTTGTTGTTTGTTTGTTTGCTTTTAGCTTGGGTGTGTATGTTGTCCAGGCTGGCTTTGAACTCAGGGCCTCTTGAGTGCTGGGATTACAGTCATGTGCTACCACACCTGGCTCTAAAATAGTTTGGATAAAGAAGGAGAGAAGGAAACAGCTGCTCTGGGCAGGTTCGACTGTTCGCGCAACATTTTCCATCAGAGTCATTTGCACTCCTGAGCCCCTCCCCAAAGATGAAGATTTGAGAAGGAAGTCCCCTCTGTCCTCCTTAGGGCCATCCTTAAACACGTCTTTCCGCTAACTTTTGCCTCCCAGGAGTTGAGTAGATCAAGCCTCAGATTCTAACAATGGAGCAAACTCTCCCCACCCTACCCTGGCTGCAATGAGCTCCAGGAAGCTCTCCCATCCCTTCAAGGTGTAGATTTCCCTGGCTTTTCAAAGTTCACACACATGGGGACACACATATGTACACGTGCTTCTCTCTCTCTCTCTTTCTCTCTCTCTCACACACACACATAGGCACATGCACACACATGTGTGCACACACACACCAGTGCACACACAGGTACACACACACACACATAGGCACATGCTCACACATGTGTGCACACACACACCAGTGCACATACAGGTACACACACACACACACACACACACAGTGATTGGGTCTCACCTAAGGGAACCCTGTGGCCCTCTAGGACTTCCTCTCAGGACAGCCTTTCCTCTTTGGTATTCTGCTTTGCACACTCCAGCCGCCTGAGCCTCTCCTTTCCCCCAGCTTCCCCCCTCACCTCAGGGACTGACAGCAGCTTCTGTCTGTCCTCCAGGCAGTAGTGGCAGCTATCCTGGCACTGACTCAGCTCAGTCTTCCTCTCTTAGGGGCGGACAATATTCTGTAGCCTGTGGCTCTCCCAGTGTTTGGGCAGGGAAGTAAGTCTGCTATCTGCCTCGCTGTGTATGTCAGCGGTGAAAATCTGTGTATTTTATTTAATGCCCTTGGGACAAGATAGGGTTCACGGGTGTGTGTGTGTGTGGGGGGGGTCCATTTCCTTCAGTAGGTTGCCAAAGCAGATCATGAGATTCACCAAAGGACAGAAACAGACACCCACAGCCAAACAGTGGATGGAGCCTGGGCACGCTTATGGAAGAACAGAAGGAAGGATTGCAGGCTCTGAAAGGGGATAGGAACTCCACAAGAAGACCATCAGAATCGACTCAACTGGACCCTTGGGGCTCTCAGAGTCTGAACCATCAACCAAAGAGCAAACCTGAGCTGGGCCTAGGCCTCCCCTCTCATGTGTAGCAGACATGCAGCTTGGTCTTCATGTGGGTCCCGAACAACTGGAATGGGGACTATCCCAAAAGCTGCTGCCTGTATGTGGGATATGTTCTTCTAGCTGGGCTGCCTTGTCTGGCCTTAGTGGGAGAGGAAGCGCCTAGCCTCAAAGATACTTGAAGTGCAGGAGTTGGGGGGGACGACAGGAGGGGTGCCTGGGGGTGGGGAAATATCCAGGGGGACCCCCATCCATTCAGAGGAGAAGAGGGGTGGATGAAGAAAGGATTGTGGGAGGGGGTGACCAGGAAGTGGGCGTTGCACAGGATATAAAGTAAATAAGTAGAAAAAAAAATAAATTAAATTAAAAAACAAAATAAAAAGAAGTCTTGCTCAGCACCTCAGACTTCTGGAATATACCAATACTCCCAGGCACAGAGGTGAAGGCCGGTGTTTCCTCCTCTCCCTCAGAAGTCTGAGCTAGGAGAGTAGCTGAGACAGAGTCCTGGGGAGGTTCCTCCAGAGTTGGTAGGTAGTCTCTAGCCTTCTTTCCCTTCCGGGGTGCCCTTTGCAGCTCCTGGTGGGCAGGGCTGCAGATCCTGGCCGGGGGGTGGGGGGAGTGGGGGGGGTGGCTTTACCCAAAGTGTCTGGGGTTTACTCACGGGGCAGACCTGCTTATTAACATTCTTGTCTTCTTCTCCATGCCCTTCCTGGAAACACTTTCCATCCCCACTGCAGACTCCACCCTTTTCCCTCTCCATAACTTAAGCTTTCACCTCCTAAAGTGGAATGTCTGCCGGGGCAGGGCTCCAGGGCCTCAGCAGAGCATGTGAGCGAATCCTGGTGTGAAGTCACAGCAGGCTGCTGCCTCTGACCCCACCGGAGAGCTAGGTGTTGGCCCAGCCTGTTCTCCAGCTTTCCAAGTCTGCCCCAGCTCCCGTGTACAACTGGAACTGCCAGGGCTGCTGGGCGGACAAATGATTAGAGGCCACCAGCCTTTGTAAGCAAGTCAGTGGTCTGAGGCAGGGGGATTGGCCCACAATCACTACCATGGCTACTCAAGTCTAAAGATGAGAATCACCTTCTCACAGTCTCTGCTGGGTTTGACGAAGCCGTCCCACAAGCAGACACACCCATGCATTTTAGTGCCGTGTGTGTGTGTGTGTGTGTGTGTGTGTGTGTGTGTGGTGTGTGTAATGCATATGTCCTCATGCACATGGGAAGTAGGTGCACATGTATGTGAGTGCAGATGTGTGCAGCTTATGTGTATTCTTCCTTATGTATGTACACACATGCATCTAAGTGTGTGTGTGTGTGTGCACATGGAGGCCAGAGGCTCATGTCAAGTCTTCCTCTATCAACCAATCACCCTGTCACTTTTTAAAAGGATTTATTTTATTTTTAATTGTGTGTCTGTGTGTTTGCTTATGGGTATATACACATAAGTCCAGTAACCCGGGAGGCCAGAAGAGGACTCCTGAAGCTGGAGTTACAGGTGGCTGTGTAAGAATAAGATGCTGGGAAGCAAGCTGTGTTCTCTATAAGAATTAATTGGCGGGCTCTCTTTCTAGCAACAGCTCTTTGCTCTTTCACACACAGACACACTAACACACACCATACCCACACAGACTCTCACACACAAATACATATACATACATGTACATATGAACAATCACCATATACACATTCACACACCAATATACATACATACAATCACATACAGTCACATACACTTCACACACAAATACATACATATATATATATACACACACACAAACACATATATACATACAATCACATACAGCCACATACACATTCACACACAAATATACACACACGCACACACTGTTGTCTCTTTTAGATAGTAAGTCTCCCATAGACAGTGAATTATGTTTGGTTCTGCCTAGCAGCATCCACAGTGCTGACATATGGTAGGAACTGATACACAGTAGGTCTCATATAATTCTGTGGAAAAACGAACCTGGGTGGGAGCTAGAGAGATGGCTCTGTCACGGGGAGCTGGGTTTGGTGTATGTATATGTATGAAGAAAAGAACATAGAGCTGGGGCTGGAGAAAGCTCAGCAGTCCAGAGCACTTACTGTTCTTGCAGAGGACCTGAACTCAGTTCTGAGCACCTGTATCAGGTGACTCCACTGTAGCAACCCACGCTCTGGGGATCCGACCACCTCTGCTCTTCTCAGGCTGCAACACATAAACTCACACCTAGGCAAACAAACACACATAATCACGTAATTTAAAAAATATTCAGAAGAGAGGGAGAGCACAAGTCGGCTGCAGACATTATTTACATGTATAAAACGTATCTTTTGAGCTTTGAGGAAGCCTCAGAAACTATTAGCTAAGGGGAAATGGTCTGATCATGGAGTTAAGGGAACTCTTCACGGATAAAACGACTCAGCTGAGAAGTGTGGAACTGGGGAAGTTTCCGCTAAAGGAAGACAAGAAAAACTGTTCCAGGTAGCAGAAACAGAATGAGCGAAGGTCCAGTGACTGGCGAAAGCAGCTGTGTGTGGCAGGTTTCATTTTTCAAAGATGGCTGCCTGGTGTGAGCCACCTTGTGGCTTTTCTTATATAGATAACGTTATACTCATCTATGAACAGGTAGAGGGCCATGCTTTCTTCCTTTCCATGTAGGCAAGCCTGTGACCACAGCAGACATCATGCTAAGCACGCATCCCTTCTTTCTCGTTTTCTTACAGCCAGGCCTCTGTGCTGGGAGGCAGTCTCACTGCTGCGTGGAGATTCTCCAGCTACTGACAGAACTGACAAAGAGAGCTGCTTCGGGTGACTCCAGCCTTTGAGGCACTGCAACAGGTGCCAAGGGGAACAGCCAGGTCCAAGTCGAAGATCTGCAAACAAAACGGTGTCATCATCGTATTAAGCCCTTAAGTGTTGGTGCGATTTGTTCTGTGGTTGCAGATAACCACACATTGAGACCGAAGAGGAGGTCAGTGGGAAAGAGCACAGGCGCTCAAGGATGACTCTGAGCTGAGGAAGGAAAGGGAGCCAGGGCTGAGCCAGACTTTGTCGCAAACCCAGCGATGCCAGGAGAGGCATTGCCATGGGCACTGATGTCGCTTCTGGCCCTTCTTCACACCGCGGCTGACATTCCAGCCCAGGGCTCGCCGCCACCGAACCTCCACAGCTGTACTCAGGGGCCCTCCTAGATCACACGGCCTCAGAGGCTGAGTCAGGCTTCGGGGAGCAATGAGCCTGGGTGAAGGGACACAGAAGAGATGTTCACTGTGGGTTTAGGCCCCCAGGACACCGCTGTACCCTCCCACTGGTCTCAGGATCTGTTCCCATGGTGGAGAATTGGCCAGAAAAGTCAGACTTCCACAATGCTTTTCTTATCAAGATGGGGACAAATTCCACCCCCACAGGCTTGACTCTAACCACGGATCAATCTCAGCGCTGGCCTGGCCCAGAAGTGACCACAATGCTGATCAGCCCTCCAGGCTCTGCCCTCCCTCTCTTTCTTCCTCTGTGCCACTTCCTTCCTATTTTATTATTTTTTAAGTGACAAATTGTTTTGTATTACAAATCTGTATAATCTGATACGGTGTTTTTAGTAGGGCTGACCGGAACCTGCTTGGCAACCCCAGGGCTGTGTGAACTCAAACATGTACATTGTGAAGTGTACACAAAATGATTAGTTAAATCTGCTTGATATGTCACTCTCAGCCACTATTTGTCCTTCCTTCGTAATGAGGCTACTTATAATCTCATTAGTTATTTTGGAATACATTATACAGAGGCCAGTGTGGTGACTTAGCGGGGAAAGACACTTGCTGCAAGCCTGCCTCTCTGGCTCAATTCTTGGAACGCACATGGCGGAAGAAGAGAACTGATTGCTACAAGTTATCCTCTGATGTGCTCCACATGTGCTTCATGGAAAACACCCACCAGTCCCCCCAAAAAATAATGAAATGCAAAATGTAAAGAAACACGAGATGTTTTGCCTTTAATATGTGCCACCTTGCTGTACAGCACTTGTTCCTGCAGCCCTGTGTCAGGTTCAACTCTCTGAGCACTGTCAGGGCCCACTCTCAGGTTCCTGCCCACTCTCACTGCCCCGCCCTCTCTCACTGGCTCCGCCCCCTCTCACGGTCCCGCCCACTCTCACAGTCCTGCCCACTTGCAACTCTTTCCCTCTTTGGGATCTCTACTTCCTGGAGTGCCTTTGTCTCAGCTTCCGTGTATAAAGGAGCTATTTGTCTTTTTAGACTGGTGTGTTTCCTTTCCTATTGTGTTCTACTGTGTTTGGTGCTGGGGACTGAACTCTGGGCCTCCGGCAGGCAAGATGAGGTCTCTACTATTGAGTCACAACCCCAGCTCCCACATAAAGGTGTTCTCTAGATGGATCCAGTGTTTGGAAGTAACGCGGTTTTTTTTTTTTTTTTCTTCTCAAGGCTGAACAGAGTTCTATTATATATACAAACCACATTTTAAGAATATCGTCATCCATGAACACTTAGATTGCTTCTTCATCTTAGATACTGTGAGTAAGGTTTGGATTTGTCACAATGTTGTGACAAGACCCCTGATGAAAACCAGCTTAAGGAGAGAAAGCTCTGCTTAGCTCAAGGGGTTTAAGGTTGTGGCCCACTGTGGCAGGGTCGGGGCTGGGTGAGGATCGCGGTGGGGAAAATGGCGGCAGGATGTGAGGCAGCTGGTCAGGGTGTGTGCAGTCAGGAGGTGGGGAGATGAAGCTGGTGTTTCAAGCACTTCTCCTTTTCCTTTGGTCGGGACCCCAGCCCGTGGAACTGTGCTGCCCATGTTCAGGATAGATCTTCCTAACCTAGTCATTCCTTCCTGGAAACTCCCTCACATCCACGCTCAGTGGTGTGTCTCCATGGAGATTCCAAGCCCAGTCAAGCTGACCATGAAGACAACTGTGGGTGGCAGTGTTCCTGTGAAGGTGGACTCCATCTTGGCTGTGTATTGCCAACAGAGCTCCAGACCCCTCTTCAACATACTGGCCCCATCTCCTTCTTCTAGGCCCCAAAGTGGGGTTGGCGGATCCCACGATGATCCCACATTGACTTCTTTGACGGGCTTTCATACTGTGTCTTTAGCTTTTCAATTCCTTGGTCTGGTAGTTTGGGTTTTTTTGACCCAATGTCCAAGACACTTTGGGAGTAGATTTCTAATCCTTGTCTCCCCGCCGACCCCTGTTCTCTGTTCCTTGTTGTACGTACCCAGTCCCTGGACCCTGGCTGGTGCCCTCCTACACAGTGAGAATATCTAGAATAAAGGACAAACAGTGGGCTGGACTGTGGAAGCCACGGCTGTGTGCCCCATCATCTCCTGTATCTCTAGATAACCCTTCTGGCTTCACTTGCCTGAGTGATCACGGCTTTCAGGGAACACTGGGCTACTCCTCAGCCTCAGAAGCCCAAGTTCTGACTGACCTAAGCCAGTCATGGCAGGCTCATTAATACTGTCAAATGAACGCTCTGACTTGGACCAATGTGTTATGAGGGGAAATCTGTTGGAGACCCTCTTAGAACGTTCTCACTGCGCATGCAAAGGAACTCAGGACCTTCTCAGAGATTGCTTAGTGTATGGTTTCGGTTTTCGTGAGACTCACAGTCTGCTTGATGAGGGGGGTCTCAGCTGAGGGGGAGGGCTGATCTGAGGAGTGCAAGGAGAGCTACAGCTCCTCAAAGCTATAGTTGGGCAATGCTGTGGCTTTGATCTTACTGGGAGAAATGATACACAGTTGCATTGCTTGAGGAATTTACCTTCACTTTCTACTACTCCTGACTCAGTTTTCCTAGCTGAGGCAATCCCTGTTGTGAACTCTCAGAGAGAAGCTGAGGAAAAGATACGGACATTACAAACATCGTTGACTTACGGAGCATGGTGGTGAATGTTTTCTAGTTCACCTTTGAGACAAAGTAGTGTTTGTTTAGAAACAAGCCAGCCTGAAAATTACTGTATCGCCGAGGCTCGTCTTGAACTCTCCCTCTTTCTGTTTCTACCTTCCAAGTGCTGAGATTACGGGTGTGTGGCACCGTATCTGGTGGTATAGCAGTTTTAAGACATGGCTGCAGGGATGAGTGCAGGCTGGAGAGATGACTCAGAGGTTAAGAGCCTCGACTGCTTTTCCAGAAATTTGGGGTTCAATCCCAGCATCCACATAGCTGCTAACAACATTCTGTAACTCCAGTTTCAGGGGATCTGACATTCTCTTCTGGCCTATACCAGCACTGCATGCACATAGTGCACAGACAGGCGTGCAGGTAAAATACCTGTACACATAAAATTAAAATAATAGTTTTTAAATGCGTGGTTTCAAATACTTCAGTGCAATTCCCATTAGAGGGGGCTCTGTGTCCCTTCTTCTTGGACCTAGTGGTCCTGTTAGTGAGATTGGCTCTCTATATCTGTGGATTCCACACCTACGGATGGAAAACGTTTTGAAAACCAAGCCCAGGGGTAGAGTGACAAGAGTACTTGTCTAGCAGAGTACTTGTCTAGCAGAGTACTTGTCTAGCGTGCACAGTGCTGTGGACTGAGATCCAGCACTACAAAAGCAAACCTGCTGAGCGTGCACCTGCATCGTCTCCTGTTATCACTCTCTGCACAATACAGGACAGCCATGGCTCATATAACATCCTCCTTGTCCTTGAACCCGGGGGTCCTCCTGCCTCCCCCTTCTGAATACTAGGATTGCAGGCACAATCTGTGTGCCCTGGCTGCACGACATTGTTCTATTAGCTAGTAGTAGTTGTAACCTAGACATGACTTAAAGTCACTAGAGGATTGTGTGAGTATTGGCAAACACTGCTCTGTGTTATTCTAGTTACTTCTATTTGTTGTTTTAAGAGAGCACCTGCTGTGCAGCTCAGGTCATCCTTACCCTCTTGGGCTGCCCTGTTTTCTGCCCAATTTTCCAGCCCTGCTCACCCTGGAGGCAAGCCAAGGGAGTAGTGGTGGAGCACTACACCGGAGGAGCACTACACCTGTGCTATCCCTTCCCTTGTCCCTCTGAGCCTCCTTTGTTCTTCTTTTGTTATGTTTTCCCCCTCTGCTCCTCACCATCCACTGCCTTCGCTTACACTGTAGTCTGTAATCCACAGCTCTTAAGGGTCAATGGAGGGCCAGGACCTTAGGCGGTCTCAAGACTGACCAGGATATTTCTCCAGCTCATAATTCCCTTATACCTCACATCATATCTGCAGAGGATGTAGAAAGTCTAGTCTCTTAAGACAGGCTATCTATGCCTGTATGCCTACCTATACCCCAAACTGGTTCCCTCAAAGCACCTGACGTAGAAGAACACAGATAGAGGACTCCATGGGACTTTGTGTGTGTGTGTGTGTGCATGAGTAGATGTGTGTGCGTGGACTTGGTGGGACTATGTGTGTGAGACCTTGTGTGTGTGTATGTATATGACTGTGTGTGTATGTGTGTGCGTGAGAGAGAAAGAGTAGGTGTGTGTGTCTCTCTGTGTGTGTGTGTGTGTGTGCAAGCACACGACATGAGTGTGATATGGGATTTATGCGTCAGTACAGAGGTCCATGTTCATAGAGGCCAGGGGAAGATGTTAATTTCCTGCTCTACTGTCTCCACTTTCTTGTCTTGACACAAGGCCTCTCACTGACCCTGGAGCTAGGCGGGAAGCCAGCCAACCCCAGCCAACCCCAGCCAACCCCAGCCAACCCCAGCATAGCACTAGGGTGATTGGCGTGTACACCCATACCCAGCATTTCAAACAAACAAACAAACAAACATGATTTTCTTTTTTTAAACTTGGGCTCTAGGGATTTGAACACAAGTCTTTGTGCTTGCACAGTCATCACTGTTACCCACTGAGCCATCTCCCTAGCCATCTGCCACACCCCACCCCACCCCACCACCACCCCCTTTTCCCTCTGCTTACTACCTTGCAAAGCACACACTTTACTGACTGAAGGATCTCCTCGGCCCTCCTTATAACCTTTTAATGGAGGTGAGCGTGCATTGTTTCACAACCCAAATCAGAACCAAAGAAACAGAAGAAGGAGCAGACGCTGGCCCAGCTCTACCACCTCCTAGTCATGTGACCAAAGTAAAGTCTCGATGTCCCTGACACACCGCTGGTCTCCTCGGGATGCATAACCCCAGCTCCTGCAATTCAGAGGATCCCATGAAATACTCTCATTGACCACTGATAGATCTCAACTTTTCAACTGCCCTGAAAGGACAATGGGCCTGATCTCTTAGTGACTCATGAAAGAAAGGGTTAACATCCTGGATGGAAGGCACCTTCTGACTTGTAGTTCCTGGTGAAATGGACCCCCACCCCCACCCCACCCCAAGGGCTGGGTCAAATGATACCAGGATTTTTCTTTCCAAGCCCGTGGTTAGGGGCTGGCTCTGCCTGCCCTCACCTGCTGCAAATGGAAGTGGGAACTTTCCAGGAGGAGCCGGGTGGGACTGCATTTCTTCCACTGTGCCTTAGCCCACAGGGTCTTAGTCCTTTGTCCTCCCAAACAAAGACAGGGCCAACCCAGCTACACAAACAGAGACTTTCACCTGTGGAGGGTCCAGGTCCCTCCCCCTACAGCAGCTGCACAAATGAGAGGAATGAATGAATGGCAGGAAGCAGGAGGGTGTGGGGTCTCCCGTCAGTCCAGACAATCACTCCAGTCTACTCTTCCTCTGTCTGTTCTCCTCCTGCTCCACTCCTGTCCTCATTTTTTACTGGGCCTGGGGAGGGGCTCTCCAGAAGTCCGTCATCCTTCATCCCGACTATCAGCCCTAGGTCTGGAAGACAAACCCTTGGGATTATGCCAGAGATGCAGTCCTGACAATATATCAGGTACCTAGATACGACGGCTACATACGGGTCCACAGAACACAGGGTTCCATTTATCCATTGGAAATGTCAGGGAATGCATCTTGGGAAGGAGGTAGCCTCCTCTTGCAGACCAAAGCCTTAGGGACTCAGTGTTTGTGCCTCTCTGTTTGAGCGCCCTTGTCTAGGGCCTAAGAGATTAGAATATTAGGAAAGATCTGTTACAAAATGCATGGAGCAGGCTTGTTCTACAGCCTTAGACACCCTACTTTCCTCACCCCCAGCCACAGAAAGGATAAAAGCACAACAGGCAAGATGTCAGAGATAGTGGACACTACTTTGGTTGCCGAAAGTACCGTGGCTTGCCCAGCTTCCTGGCTGCAGACTGACGTAATGCACATTGGGGAACCTCCTGAGTTGTCTTCCTTGTTCCTCCCTAGCTGCTGTAGGTGTGACTCATGCAGATCTCAGTGGATGTGCTAAGCACTTCCATGACCCCTGTCTGCTCCTCTGCTATGTCTGAGCTGTCTTATTTATGCTTAGGGCTCAGTGGCTTATTCTGCAGAGAATCATCTGCCTTCCTGGGAATCAGAGGAGCCAAACAAAGACGCCTACATAGGACTTCGTGGGGAGTGAAATTAGCTGGGAATTTTGAATCCATGATCTTTCCTTGGGAGGATGGCTGTTGTGATAAAAATGGATATCTTTAGTTTCCCATGCATGGCCACACGGTGACACTAAAGGTGAGGTGGGCAGGACTGTGAACCCCTTTCTCAGTGACACTTGGTAGAATTGGGAGAGTGGGTGGCTCTGTGGCTGAGCACCTGGCTAGCAGGCAAGAAGCCCTTGCTCAGTCTCCAGCACTCTTCGATGACAATAATAAGTGATCCTGTTTATGTCTGCCATCCAGGGAAGGGGAAATGGAGGCTATGACGTATAAAGGATTTGTCCACAGGCTTAGCAAGGGAAAAGAGACAAAATTGGAGGTCCCTACTCCTTGCCTTCTCCCCTTCCTTGTCCTCCTTTTCTACAAATGAAGAAGTAGAATCCCATCATGACAAAAACAAGACTACACACATAGACACACACACACACACACACACACACACACACACACACACACACAGACACACACAGAGACACACACCAGCCACACACACTCTCTGGAAACATGGCTCCCCTTCACCCCATGGCATCAGAACTCAAGAAGCTGAGGCAAGAGGATTCTGAGTTTCAGGCTAGCCTGGGCTAAATAATCTGACTTCGTTTTAAACCAAACAAACAAAACAAACCCTGGCATGATGGCTCACACGTGTACTCCCAGCACGCAGGAGGATTGGCACAATTTTGAGGCCACCCTTGGTTAGTTAGTTCTAAACTAGTGTTGGCTACAGCATAAGGTCCTACTTCAATTTTCTTCTCCCTAAGAAGAAAATCAGAACCAGCAAAGCTGGGCTGGCCCAGGTTAATCCTCGGGCCAGCTTTGTGGACCAAATTTGGAGAATTAGATAGCAGGCCCTATCTTTTCTTTATTTTTATTGTTTTTCTTCTTCTTTTGTTCTTTTTGTAGAATGATTCAGGCTGAGTCACAATTGCTTAGTCTACCTCCAGAGCAACAAAGCCACATCTGAAAGCCACAGCTTGCTCATTCCTGACCTTGAGCCCTCAAAGCAAAGCTTCACAGTTGTGATATCCCCAAAGCCTCAATAAGCCCACACCCCAGCCCTTACCTTGCAGGCTGATTTGCATGAGTGAGCAACAAACAGCCAAGATTCCTGACACCCACCCTGAGAGCTTCCAAACACACTCAGGAATTCCGCCCCGAGCAACTGCAGCTTCTGAGTGCAGATCCACATAAGATCCACATACTTGGGCAAATGTCTGTCTGGATTCTCTGTGTGTGTCTTCTGCTGGAAATTCCATGGCTCTCTCCAGCAAGCCACCATGAACTCTAGAAGGTTTAAGCCCCTGTGTGATATGTTCGTTCGTCAGGGTGGTCGGTCAGTCAGGAGAAGGACAGCAGCAGCGTTCCCAGGCTGACTGCAGCCTGATGGTACTACAGGCGCCATCTTTAAGAGTCTGAGAAATTCTGAAAGGGCCATGATCCCTGACTCATAGTGGCCCCTGTCAGTCACCAAGGGAGGAGCTCGCTGACAGTCAGCACCCGTCCCAGCTCTGTTTAATGACAACTGTCAACTATGCTCACCATGTTCTCAGTTGGCCGTTCATTGTATAGGAAGTGTCAGTGATGTGCGTGCACAGTCTCAGCTACGATCAAAGTCACCTAGAAAGGGAGCTTGTAGGAGATGGCCGAGGCTGTGGTCCCCTCCAACCTCCAACCTAGTGCCCCAGGCTCTCCGGATGCAGCCTGGGGGTGTCAATTTTTTGTTTGTTTGTTTGTTTGTTTGCTTAGAAAGCTTCTTAGTCTCCACCTTCTTCTACTCTTTTCTCTTAACTGCTGGTAATGGTTTGGGGGTGTCGTTATAATAAGCACTAATGTTTACAATGTTTGGGGGGCATTGTAATAAGCACTAACATTTGTAATACCCTTCAAATAAGTGGGGATGGAAGCATTGGTGGCCTATAACACATCCGACCCTGTTCCCAGCTCCAGGGCAGGAATTCCCTCACATAGATTGTAAATGAGTCAACTGAAGGTCAGAAGACTTTAAGCCAATGGTCTAAGTTACTAAGTACAGACCTACGGGAAAATCTATCATTCCTTAGAGTCAGAGTTCAGCAAAATGAATCACTTGGCTTAGCAGAGTAGCAGAAACACCCGTGGATACTTTCTCTTCCTGAGAAAAAGTCCCACCCTGTCCCTTCCTTGAATATCCCTCGGGTCTCCATATTTCTGAAGGCACTTTCCCTACCCGTCTCTAACTCTGTGTCAACTCCCAGTCTGTCATGTGCAGGATCTTGTACTGTGTGGTAAGCATGGGTCTACCTCTCTGTCTATATTCCTCCTCAGACTATGTCCTCTCACGTCTGGTTAGGCACCTGGCTTTATACGCATAGTCAACTCACGTCTATGAATGAGTTGACAGATGGACAGATGGATGGAGGGAGGGATGAATGGCTGGGGACTGAATTAACGGGCAAGGAACCAAAGATAGGAAATGAGGGTATGACTAAAACATTTAGAATTCTTAGAAAGAAGAATTACTTAATGGTGGATTCTGTGAGGCAGTGGCTGAGTCTAACAGCAAGTACAACTTAACGGTGTAGGCACAGGAGACCTCTGATATCTCTAAGGGAGCATTAGAGCTTCACACATACTCTGCCGACCGAGCTGCATCCCAGTCCCATCCTTGGGGTTATATGATCCTTTTTCCTCACAGGGGTTAAAGCACCCAATGAAAGCCAGCTCATCATTTTCCATTCTGAGGAGCCTGCTCAAGCAGCTGGTTGTTCCATGAATCTGGAAGGAGAGAGGGAGGCCACAGGGTATACTGAAGAGCACCTGTGTGTCAAGGTTGGACTCACTCTCTCCCTATTGCCCCACAGTGGTTCGTTCACACAAAGAGAAAAAGGTTTTGAAATATGGCAGATTGTCAAGAATAACACGGGGCATCTCAGAGAACAAAGAAAGCAATAACAGCATGGCAGGAGCAGGCACGCAGCCTAAGTACCGAGAATGGGCCCAGAAAGAGAGCCCACACATGCAAGAAGGAAGCTCCTTGCACTGATTGGTCTTGGTCTAGGACGAGGAGTTGTATCAAAGGGAAGCCTTGTGATAGGATGACAGGCAAGTCTTTAAGAGCAAGGAAAAAGCCTACTATGGACGTTCCAAACAGGAACTTCCTTGGAATGCTTGCCTAGGGTACAAAGCCCTAGGATTCATCCCCAGCCCAGCACCACCTAAACCAGGTGTGGTGGTGCACAGCTGTAAAATCCAAGAGAGGTAGATGCAGGAGGATTGGAAGTTAGAGGTCATCCTTGACTATGTTTTGAGTTTAAGACCAGGCTAGACTACATGAAACCCTCTCTTAAAAATAAGGGGAAAAAATTCCAAACCTGTTAGGAGCACATGTATGTGCACATGCATACACATGCACACGTCACCTTGTATAGTCTTCCTCCCTAGCACTCTGTCCTTCACACTGCGTATATAGCATAGTATCTGATGTGAAATTAAATCCATTTTGAAGACCAGAGAGAAGATCAGCCCTTCCCCTACACAGCAGAACATCCCCCCCCTCCCCGCCATTAACACTTCATTAAGATACCTTAAGGTCCTTGCTATTTATGTGAGGGTATTGAGGGGACCTGGTCCCCTCTGCTGCAACAAAGCACTACTGGTATTTAAGACCAATGGTTCAAGGATATTTGATGGCTGTGTGTCTATTCAGAATGGCACTTTTATCTAAGGCCATAAAGTGATGAATTTGCTATGCAGAGCCGGGAGTGCGAGTTGGGCAGGTGGTGGGTAGAGGGATATCGTTGGGAAGCTTTGATTATGGCCACAGAGCTGCAGGAGAGATTAGGAGTCACTTTTGGGTCACCAGCTTAGCCTCTGGGAAATGCAAAGAGGAAGTGTTGCCGAGCAAGAGCGAGAACATGAGATGAAAGCAAAGTTTTCCTGATGGGCATGTGTCACTTAAGCCACATGCTGCTGCTGAGTTTCCAAACACTGCAGTGCTTAGGGAATTAGACTTCCAGGGTGGGGGAAAGATTCCTAGCCACGTAAAAATATACCCTGGAGGCCAGTTTGCCCATAACTTCAAACTTGACTCCCATTTTGACTGTGGAGGGAAAAGTTCAACGATGGTTCCAAGCTGAGAGAATGTACATCCGGTCACCACCGCAGTCCAGTTTTATTTTTTAACTAGTGTGTATGTGTACACATGTGTGCACATATGTGTGTGCACTCGTCGTGTATAGTGTGTGATTATGTGTATGCATATATGTATGCATATGTATGTGTGCACATATATGTGTGTGGTGTATATGGGTACACATATGCATGTACATGTATGTATACATGTGTAGAGGTGGTTCTAATGCTTTGATCAGGAATCTGTGTTTACTGAGCTGGACTGTCCCCCAATTGGATTTTGATCTATCAATAAAGAAGCCAATAACTGATGGCTGATTGTGGGGTGGGACACTGAGAGTTGCTCTGTAGGACACACAGAGAGAAGGGGATGCAGGAGCGGAGGAGATAAAGCTAATCAGCCATGTAAGATTTTGGGTAAGTGACCACTGGTCACTTCTACTGGACCTGGAGTAGCAGGGGAAGATTTAGGAACGTCCAGTCACTGAGTTAGTTAGCCAAGGCTTTTTAAGAATAACTGGGGGGGCTGGTGAGATGGCTCAGTGGGTAAGAGCACCGACTGCTCTTCTGAAGGTCCAGAGTTCAAATCCCAGCAACCACATGGTGGCTCACAACCATCCGTAACAAGATCTGACTCCCTCTTCTGGTGTGTCTGAAGACAGCTACAGTGTACTTACATATAATAATAAATAAATCTTGAAAAAAAAATAATAACTGGGGTGTGTGTGTGTGTGTGTGTGCGCGCTTTCTATTCACAGATCTGAGGTAGCTCCTGGGCAAGTGCTTGCATGCAGCCAGCCAGGAACACAAAGCAGTGTAGACAAAACTACATGCTATATACATGTATGTTTGTGTGCATATATGTGTGTGTTCTCATTTATGTGTGTCTGGAGGCTAGAGACCGACACTGGGACACTGGCCATCTTCCTTTCTCTCTCAACATTGTTTCTTGAGACAGGGACTCTCTCTGAACCTAGAGTTCTCCAGCTGGCTAGAAAGCAAACACCCAGGATACTCCTGGATAGCAAGAGGGAGGAAGGGGAGTGTGTGCGTGTGTATGTGTGCGTGGATGTGTGTGTGAGTGTGTGTGTGTGTGTGTGTGTGGTGTGTGTGGTGTGTGTGTGTGTGTGTGTGTGTGTGTGTATGTGAGGGAGAGAGAGAGAAAGAGAGAGGGAGAGACAGACAGACAGACAGAGACAGAGACAGAGAGACAGATGGATGGAAGGTGGTGGGGAGGGATGGTAGGTGGGAAAGAGAAAGGAACAAAATAAAGATGGCTTCCAGATTCAGCAAACCAATATGGCAGCATATCCCTAAAGGGCAAGAATGGCAGAGAACCAAATGGTATGGAGTTAGGAAAGGAAAAGGCTCCTGGGAGGCCAGAGGAAACCCCAGACCTGCCTGGGGCTCCTGTCACTCTGCTGAGTCTTTCTGTGAGGGGAGCTGGGCAAAGCAGACCCAGAACGGCAGAGCACTGACCTAGGCCAGGGTCCAGTTCCCAGCTCAGGTCTCTCCTTGCTTCTCAAATTGCAGCGTTTAATGAGGTAAAACATCAGATTACAGCGATTCTTTTTTTTTTTTTTAATGAGCATTCAAGGAAGTTTGTGGACTAGTGTAGAAGTATGAAAGTATTTAACCTCTGCTCAGCAGTCTGCCCTTTATTAACATTTTCCCTTCTCCGGTTGCTCACAAACTGCACTTTCTCAAGCGATTTCACCACTTGGTGTTTGGATCTGGTTATAGCCAGACGGTGCGTATCACCATGACAGCGCACAAATCAGTCAGGATGCTTGATTTAAGGACCAGTGTTTGATGCTAGGAGCGTTCATGGGAAGAGAGAAGAAGGTCATTCCTCTAGGAGTGACATTGTGGGTACCAGGGCAGCAGGTCCCATGTACCATGACCAATCGTTTGATGGAGACCCTTCTTTCTGACTTAGAGTTGCTGGCCCAGGATGTCCTCCAAGAATGCCACAGGTTACCAGATGCTTTTTTCATCTTTTTCTCCTTCTCTTCTTTCTCCTCCCTTTTTCTTTTCTTTTCTCCTTTTAAGACAGGGCTTCATGCATCCTACAGTGGCCTCTAGCTTCCTGTGTAGTGGGAGGTGACTCTGAACTCTTGATGCCTCTGCCCTTCTTTACCTGCAGAGTTGCTGAGATTCCCAACATGCTTAGTGCTGGTGCAGTGCTGGGCATGGAAGCCAGAGTTCTGAGCATGTTAAGCAACCGTCCTGCCCACTGATCCTGGGACTGAAGAGCAAGCAGCCACTGAGAAGTGGGGAACACAGAAAGAGCCTTCAGTTCCCAGGGTTGATCTGGATCTCAATGACTGTTTCAGAAACCAAGGAGATACTGGGAATAAATAGCCTTAGGCCTGGGGGAAAATACAACCTCCGAGGCCCTCCAAGCGCTTGTTCCATTCTGATATTGGCTCTGGGTTTGCAGCATCCGTGTGACTGGAGAGCTCTGGGTTTCCCCAAAGCCTCAGAGCTATGCCGAGGACCTAGGTTAGGTCTACTGTACACCCACATCTAACTCCATCAATCCCCGGGGGAGGCGGAACTTGGGACCACATCAGTTGTGCACGTAGACAGGCCTTGACGCACAGTGCCACCTCTCTAGTTGGATCTCACTGGACTATTCTGTCACTGTCATTCGGCGTAAGAGCAAAACCCCTAAAGTATCCCGGAATCTCCATAAAGTAGAGTTTTGTAACAAGTCATTGAGGATTGAAGGATGAACCCACCCAGAGGACTCAGGGTTTAGCAGAGTCTGAAGTCACCAAGGACAGTTGGCAGTGGCTGCCTGCCAGCTGGTCCTCTGAGTCTCTCGAAGTACTGTACAGGCATTTTTCTCCCAGCCCTGGAGTGTGTTGCAGTGTGTGGGGACCTAACTAACTCCCGACACTTTCTTCCTGGAAGAAAGTGGAGATGGCTACTGCACCCATCTCTCAGTTTTCTACTTGGGAGAACTCCATTGTGCCGCTAATTAGTCTGGAAGCTCTATTTCCGTTCAGTTTGTTTGCTTTTGTTTTGTTTGAACACTGTGGTACCTTAGAGCACAGGTTTCTAAGGAGCCAGCTCTGAAATCTAGTTTCCCTGCTTGTTTTGGGCTTTGGGGCTATTGTGTTATTGACCTCTCTATGCCTCAGTTTCCTTAGCTGTGCCGAGGGCCTGTTTATACCTCCTGCCTCCCAGTCCTCTTGAGAACCCAGCAAGCATGTATCGGTGGGCTGCCCTCAGGGATGCCCAGAGGTGCTGTGTCCTGTGTGGATGTGTAGTCACCGTCTGGCCTGTGCTCTCTCTGTGACTGCTCCAGTGAGCCACGGAGAAGCAATGAGTTGACCGCATTCCGTACCCTGCAGGGGTTTAACATTCACTGGGGAAGACAGACTATTAAATCATTAGAGAAAGCAATATGCATATTTCCCTTCAATGCTGCTGTGGAGTGGGCAGTTCTTAACCTGCATGCTGTGGCCTTAGAGGGCCACGGGAGAAGAGTTAAAACAGAGGGTGGCAATGGGTGTTGGGAGACGATGGCAGGGACTATTTGTTGGTGAGGAGTGACATTAAAGATATCAGTGGCCCAAGGAGAAACTCTCAGAGTCTCCCTCACCTTCTCATATATAGAGTGTGGGCTCACATGTACACCAGTGCACATGCGGAAATCAGAGGACAGCACTCAGAATCCACTCTGTTCTGTCACGTGGGTCCCATGGATCAAACTCAGGTCATTAGGCTTGACGGCCAAGACCTTGAACCATCAAGAAATCTTGTTGACCCTTAGACCAGACCTTTTCAAAGATCCTAGGCAGTTATGATGATGCACACCTTTAATCTCAGCACTCAGGAAACAGAGGCAGGCATATCTCTTCAGTTTGAGGCCAGCATGGTCTATAGAGTGAGTTCCAGAACAGCCAGAGATACACAGAGAAACCCTATCTTGAAAAACAAAACAAAACAAACAAAACAAAAAAATGTGTGCACCTGTATACACACACACACACACACACACACACACACACACACACACACACACACACACACACACACATCCCCAGTGGTAGAGAGGAGAGAAGATGGACCCCTGAGGCTCTGCCTATGGACAAAGCTGTAACATTTTACACAAGAAACAAGAAACAAGGACGGAACCAAGCTATCATACTGTTTGGAGTCTAGTCATTCCATGGCTGCGTGGTGTGGCTTCTCTTTGTCAGGTGTGCAGTCTAGCCCACTCACTAAATGTCATTGAGTTGGAGACTCCTATGCTTTCCAGATGTTTTGCAATGATTGAAACAGGCCAGTGTAGACCATAGTGGGTTTTCTTGTCTATATATTCTGCTGAGCCCTATAACAGCCTGGTGAGTCAGACATGGGGAGTTTATTACTACAGATCCATATAGCAGACAGAAGATCAACCTCCAAGCAGGGCATGGTGGTGCACACTTGTCTCTTAATTTTTTAATAATGTACATTTTTTTTTAAAAAGAACTTTACTGGGCATTTCAATCATATCCACTCCAAACTTCGTATCACAGTCCTCTTCCTCTTCCTCTCCCCCCTCCACTTTTTCGCCTTCTACACCCCACCAAGCCCAGCTTGTGCTGCCCATAGAGTTGTAGGTGTGAGGCATCAACTGGTGCATGGTTGGCCACTTAGGGCCACACTCTTAAAGAAAAGCGACTCTTTCTCCCCCCAGAAGCCATTATCTGTCAATAGTCCCTCAACTAGTGGTGTCCAAACCCCTCTCTCCTCCACGCTGGAACGTTGTCTCACTTGATATTGGGCGGGTCTCATACAGGCAGCCACAGCTTGGGTGTGTGACACCAATGGTCCTGTCATGTCCAGAAGACACAGTTGCTTCCCCTGACCTCTGGCTCCAGCCCTTTATTTCTTCAATGGTCTCTGAGTCTTGTGGGGTGGGGCAGGGTTGTTTGTCTGAGGTCACATTTGTACAAGGTCCTGGTAAGGATGGGAGAAGCCCAAGTAGGGTTTAAACTCTTCCTTCCTATGCCACCAGAGACCCCTCTCCCAGATCTTGCAAGTGTGATGTGTAATCTGGTGACAAAGAGTGGGGGTCAGCACTGGGCCCCAGGCTTCCTGATGATTGGATTTGGTGGATGAAGCTCAGTCTTTGCTTCAGGAAAGATAGCGGCCGCAGGGGATACGGTGACCTCATGCTCACAGGTGTGACTTAGCTGCCCAAGGTACCTCCATTTGGGCCACATTCATTTTTTTTTTTTTAAATCCAGTCTCTTTATTTGAAAGCCTAAATCCAGAAGCTAGAACAATGAATCAGCAGAAGTAGCAAGTCCACAAAAGCCACACGGGAGGGAAAGGAACTAAGGACACAGACCTTCCCCAGGCCACCCAAGCCTCTTTTGAAGTGTACAGAATAACAAAATATCCAAAACAAAACAAAACACATGCACAAAACCCAACAGAAGCCAGAGTCTGTGTTTCTCGGGGCTCCTTAGCCAATGGTGTCGCTGAGAGGTTTAAATGGCACTATTTGTTTAAGAGCTAAGCTGGTGCTCTTCTGTGTCTTTCACCGGGAACAAAGCACAGCCCTGGCCTAGGCCACGGGGACAGCCATTAGCGGGAGAAGGAGGGAAGGCGTGTGGGCCAACCTTTCAGTGTGCAAAGGGTCTTGCTTTGTTTCCTCCTTCTCTCAAAGTAATTTCTTCTTGGCAAAGCTGCAGGGTTGAGATATGACTAGATTATATCCAAATTAGAGAGAGAGAGAGAGAGAGAGAGAGAGAGAGAGAGAGAGAGAGAGAGAGGTGAAATCTGCGGGAAGCAATGAACAATGAACAGATGTGCCGTGGCCCTTTGACCTCCTCACCCTGATGACTCCTCTGTCACTGTCCTCACCCGTTCTCACCTGTGATTGCAGATTGGTACTCTGAGCTCAGGCTGAGGTACTTTGAGGTACTTCCAGGTGGAAGGACTCTCAGAATGAGCCAGGCAACACCACCCTTGTGTTGTTTGAATGAACAGGTGACAGGCCCACAGAGCTCCCCTAGGGACCCTATAAAGCTCTCACCCCGAGTTGATAGAAACGTCCACATGGACACAGAGCTGACCCTCCCACCAGCTTTTAGTCCCAGGTTGGCTGCTTCCAAATAGTGGACTAACACAAGTCCCATGAGTAATGTGAGTTTCAGCTTCCTCAATGTGAACTAATAGGAAACTCTCTACCTTCTGGGTTGAGTGTGGGATGGGGTGGGGTTCCCAGAAGTCAGACTATGGTAGTAGTGGGATTCACAAGCTTTTTGATCACAGTATCCCTGCCACTTGTAAAAATTATGGAGCATACCAAAGATGCCAGAAAATTCTATAAAGTGTGTCTCATTGACTACCAGATATCATAGATCCTATGAAAAAGTCCATTTATATTTAAGGTACAAGTGGAGTCTTTGCATACCATGAGTAAAGTCATGGGTTCAATCCATAGGTGTGTGTGTGTGTGTGTGTGTGTGTGTGTGTGTGTGTGTGTATGGTAGAGAGAGAGAGAGAGAACATTTCTCAATATGAAGTATTGAGAAAAGGGTTAACTCCATAGGCCCCTGGCCATTGGAAACCCAGCATCAGTGCATTCAAAACCATTACATAATTCCCTGTCCGTCCATGCTACCAAAAGCAGTGTATAGTGTCCAGAGAGTCGGCTTTCTTTTTTAAGAAATATTTTAAAAAATTTTATGTACATGTACACTGTGTGTGCACATCTTCATTTGTGTGTACACCCGTGAAGATGCTCTCAGAGGTCGGCACAGGATGTCAGATCTTCTGAAACTTTATACGCAGTTGTGGACCATTCATTGTGGGTGCCAGGAACTGAAACTAGATTGGTACTTCTGACTGTGTCATGGGACTGGTGTTTGGACTTTGCGATCTTGAAGTTGATGGATAAATGCCAGGAAGAGAGGATCTGAGGCAGGAATGCCACCAGAGAGGGCAAGTGGAGGTACCAGTGATCAGGACTGGCCAGACTCCCGTTCACGTTCCTATAGCTGCTTTGCACATTGAATCCTGCTGTTGGAAAGCACATGGGGCCACGTGCAGGAGGGAGGGAAGATAGGTGGCCGGCCACCAGGAGTGGAGGGCTTCTGGGATACTCCAGCGACCTGGACCCAAGAACAAAGACTTTTATCCCCAATTCTTTGTGAGACAACTTTGAAAGGACACCTTTGATTCCAGAGTGGCTGTGTGGGTTGAGTGAACTCTTGCCTCCTTAACAAGAAGGCAAAAAACTGGGTGAAGGAAAGGACACTATTAGCCAGCATGAGTTAACGGGAAGGGTTCTGTCTATTTGCCAAATGTAACCACTTTCTTTGTCTTTGGGAAGTTTTACTGAGTCGGTACACTTAGTGCTGCTTCCAAGAAGGCTTTGAGTTTCTCTTAGTCTTTCCTGATGCTTTGTCCCCTGTATAACCTCGTTGACTGAAGTCTGGGGAAGACAAAAGCTGCTGCACACCTCATTGACTGAAGTCTGGGGAAGACAAACGCTGCTGCACACTTTATTGACTGAAGTCTGGGGAAGACAAAAGCTGCTGCACACCTCATTGTCTAAAGTCTGGGGAAGAGAAAAGCTGTTGCACAGCCTTATTGACTTCGGTCCAGGGAAGAGACCTGGCTCACTGCCTTCTTTCCTCATCCATAGGCTGGCTCCAAGACCTATGTGGTGAGTCAAGGCCATGGGTCTGCCTTTGGGCTTCTTTTGCTTCCACCTGTTCCTCTGGTTTCTTCTTCCTGAACCTCAGGTTGACATCTGTCAGAAAATTTGGTAGCCACCAAAGTCAGGGCCCACCTAGTCTGTCTTAACAACAGCGAACAACTCCATCCTCCTCAGCTGCGGTGTTGTCAACAGCAAAGGGAAGGCTGGACCTGAAGTCTCTGGACGTTAGACGCTGGGTGGAGACGGGAGCTGTGAGCATCGGAGGACATCAGTAAGCAAGCAGCATCCTTCCAAAGACCAAGGGCGAGGGCAGGATGAGATGCTCAAACTAGCACCTCATCTACACGCGGCTGTATCTTTACTGATCTAAGAGGACCGCAACGTCATGAGCAATACTTACTTATTTTAGGCTTTGCAGGCCTTGGGATCGCCACTGAGCAATTCCACTACTGTAGTAGGGAAGGCAGTGCGGACAGTAAGTCAGTCATTCCATGGGGAATGTGCTCCAGTCAAACTCGGGGCTGTATTTCAAAAACGGGGGTCAGAAGAACGTGGCGCACAGGCAGGCATCACGTGCCACCCCACCCCCACAACAAGCACTGTCAGGCAACAGCTCTGTGAAGGCAGTTTGCCTCAGGTCAATAATGAAGTAAACTGCCCAGGGCTGGGAAAGCAACTTGGGCGAGGTTACAAATCAGAATGGAGACCCCAAGTGGACTGAGTTCTAAAACGAATGTTGCAGGTCCTAATTTGTCTCCGTGACTTGATTTGCCATGAATCTGAGAACACACTTAGTTCCGGAACACTTAGCAGAGGGATCTTTGACACCCAGGATGAGATTTGAGGGTCCCACCCTCTTCCTGGGACACCCCAGAGAAGCCAGATGTCATCGGCTGTTGCCACCTACACTCCAGATCTTACCAAGAGGGAGGTGGTCACAGCTCCCACGCTGCCAGGATGACTGGGCAAGAAGCAGGGTTTGGCCAACAGCTTCCTGGCGCCCAGTTAAACTTTTGACTTTCCAAATTAGAGAAGTTGAAAGTTCTTCTGGGTACTTTTTTTTTTTAAGGGAAACATGTTGTATTGTTAATTATTTACCAGAAATGGCTCTCCTCTCTCCTGTCCTAACCAGAGTTATGTTCCCTTCAGTTTTCCGCCTCCCAGTCGTTTAACACTGAATGCAGAACTAACTGTTAGGGGTTTCTCCTCTCAGACTAAGGAAGGGTGCACTTGCCGAAGGACAGGGCTGGTGGAAAGGGCTATGTCCTCTCTCCAGAGTTGCTTTCTCTCAGCTGCCTTGAGTCTGATCTGTGGTTTAGCCACCCAGTTCCTCCCGCTGAGTTCCTCTCTTATCTGAGGTATTTTATGGACTCTCTCCACAGAAGCTGCTTGCGTGGGGGTGGGGAGGGCTCCCGATCCCATTGTCACCGAGGTTAAACATTAAAATGATCAGGTTTCCTCCCCACCCCAACCCTGTCACCTTTAAACCCCCTTTTGGGCACACCTCCCCGGCTGAGGCAGAAGGTGCTAATGGCCTGATTTACACCTGTGTAAAGTCAGGAGCAGCGCTAAGGAGCCTGAGAGTAAAGGCCAGGGAGTTGAGGCCACCAGGGAGACCTACACACAACAACTCCCTGGACAGAGGCATCCAACACAACTCTAATCAACTCTAACCGCAGCAAACACTGCTGTAAGCAGTTTCCGAATAGCAGGGAAGGAGTTAAGAGGCTCTCTCGTTGGAGGCACCTCTCCACGCAGCTCCCAGGGCACAGGGCTTAGCCCAGGATCATGTATAATTGATACCATCAGTCTCATGTATACCCATTCCCCATGCTGATAACGAGGGAACATCCTAGCAGAGGCAAGGGCTCAGCATCCTAGGTTGAGGCCATTCTCCAAGCACTCCTTTCAGAATAGGGGGACTATGGGGTACGCTGCAGGAGCCAGTGGTAGAAGAGGGGCAGCAATGACTTTTCTGGGCAATGACATCCCAGTTGTTTTCCAGTCAGACAGATGGGGGTTGTGTTTCTTTTTCATAATCTCCTGCCATGCTGTGTGACCTTGGGATGGTCGGTTACCTTCCTCCACTAAGTTTCCAGACTCATGTCCTGTTCCCGTAATCGACCCTCATCGCTGTGTATGTGGAGGACGGCAGTGACAGTCCCATCTCTTTTGGGATCTTAGGAAGGTTATGTGAGCTTCTACATGAAGTACAAAGGTTTAATTCAACATATTTTCACTTGGGTGAGAATGTGACTCAGTTTACAGAGCACTTGCCTACTGCACAGGGAACCCTAAATATGACCCTCTGCACCACAGAAACCAAGCAATATCACAGCTGGTGCACCTTGGAGGTGGAGGCAGAGAATTACAAGTGGAAGTGGGGTGAGCTGGTGAGCTGGTTCAGTGGCTGAAGGCACTTACTGCTTTTGCAGAGGGCCTGGCTTCCATTCCCAGAACCCACATGATAGCCCACAACCATCCGTGCTTCCCTTCCAGAGGGTCTGAAGCCTCCTTTGGACTCCGTGGCCCTCAGGCACTCCCGTGGTGTACCTACACAAATGCAGGCAAGCACACATACACATAATTAAACTTGAAGCACAAGGTCATCTTGGCCTCACATAGCATTTGAGGCCAGCCTGAGCCATGATGACCCTGTTTTAAAAATTAATTGACTCGTTATCATACATATTTATGGGCACAGTGTGATATTTTCATGGATACAGTGTTTTCGACAGTGCCCTCAAAATATTTCTAAGAGGATGCCCTAAACAGAAACAAGTATGACAATATCTCAGGGAGAAAAATAAAATTACAAAAACCAACCAACCAACCAAACATACAAACAAAAAAACTACACACAAAGCCTAACAGAGATTCTAGAAGCCACCACCAGTGCTGTGGCTTGGGCTAGCCCTTAGTTCAAGTTCTCCAAGTTCTTCCTCCCCTTCCCTGTGGGCTGCAGGCAAGCTTTCAGAGCATTACAGAGTGAGGGAACTTTGGAACCCATAATCTCTTTACGTGAGGGCTAATTTCAGTTGTCAGCACCACGGGGCTAAGAGATGCTAGGATAGCTCTGGGTGTGTCAGCAGGAGGTGGTCTCCAGAGCAGACTAGCATGAGTCAGAGATTAGGAATAAATGTCGTGTTCTCCCATCTACAGAGGCCGAAGGTGCCAACAGGATGGGGGAAGGGCCCGACTGCTCCTTCACTGTCCATTTTCTCCTGGGACTGGGATTGGGCGTGGCAGCTCTCAGACTTCTTGACGTTAGACTGGGACCCGCACCTGAGTCCTCTGTTCTCAGGTCTTGAGTTCAGGCTTGATGGATGTCAGCCTTCACGGTTCTCCAGCTCGCAGGGCAGGATGGGGGATTTCTGGTCCCCTGTAATCACGTGATGCAGGTTGCTCCACTCCTTCCCACATTTCTCTTCCTTCTACCCCCTCTCCGTGGATATAGATCCTATTCCTTTTTCTCTGGAGCATCTATTGCATTCTACAAATGCAAAGGGCAGTAAGGGACCTCAGGATAACTCAGACTGCCCTTCTTTCCTAGAAATAATGGCCACAGTGATATTCACTGTACAGAGAATTCTCCAGGGTGGAGAACTGCATCTCTATGTCACCATCAACTCCTTCCCGAGGCCAGCATTGATCTATATCTGCATCAGAACCAGACCTGGGTTCATAGGTCAAAACTACCTCCACAACCGCAACCGCATGGCAGGGCAGAAGAAGAAAGCAAGAGAAGTCCCAGGTCTGCTCCTACTGTGAGTATCTAGTAGGCTCTCATTCCTGCGGAGGGCCTAGTGCCTTGCAGCTTCTCCATGGATATCAGGTGAATGAATGAATGAATGAACGAATGAATGCATATTTGCTATTACCAATTCAGTTCCTCCAGAATAATTCTGTTACCTACTGTTGCATTATTACACAAGCTTTTTTTCTACTATAGAAGAATTATTTTTGTTGCCATTGTGATGTTTATTACCCAACTGCAAGGCCTTCTGGGAAGCATGGTGCACCTGACACTCAGGAGCATGGAGACAAGACAGAGCAGTTATTGGTGTGTTGTCAGCTAGATGAAGCATGTCTTAGGTCCAACCCAAGAGGCTGCTGGGAGAACTCAGTAAGACAGCCATTCGGGCTACAGATCTGTGCTCAATAAACGGAAGCTCCTGTGGTCACAGTGGCCAGATGTGTTCCTACCTCTCTCTATCTACTGTGGAAGGCAACAGAATATACCAGCAAAGGGTGAAGGGCAGTTGCCTTGAGACAGGACCCAAAATACTCAGACATTGAATGTATATGTGTTTCTCATGGGTGGGAATCCACAGAGGATGAAATGAGCAAATGAGCCAGATATGCCTATAAACCCAGCCCTCCAGAAGCAGAGGCAAAGGCAGAGGGATGGCTGGAATTGAGACCTGCATGATCTAAGTGATCTAAGTAGTGGGTTCCGGGCCAACCAAGGCTGTCTAGTGAGGCTCTGTCTCAGAACACAGAAGACTAGGGATGTAGCTCAGTTGGTACCCTGTGCTTGCTCAGCTGGGTCCGATTCCCAGCCCTGCTCTACGTGGTTCATATAACATTCACATTTAGGAAGTGAAGGCAGAAGTTCAAGAATGTTCTCAGCTGCATGGTAAATGCAGGACGGGGCTGGGATAAATAATATCTCAGAGAGACAGAGACAGAGCGACACAGAGAGAGAGACAGGGAGAGATTAGGTTCCAACACTCCCAATACAAGAAAACTGTGATCAGTGGCCAGAAGCAACGCTTGCTTTAAGGGACCAGGGAAGCCATTTGGAGAATGTGGCATCTTATGGTGCTTCCAAAAGGTGAGGCAGCAGGAGAAGGCACTTCCAGGGAAGAAGCCAGCATGAAAGAGCAAGACAGGAACAGATGGGAATGGCAAATGGCTTACATGGGACACTGAATCAAGTGGGGGTCCCGCAGGAACCAAAAAGGGAGACTCGTGTGCTGGTGAGCAAGGCTGGCTTTCTTCCGTGTGCACGGGGAGCTAGCACTGGCTTAGAACTCACAGTGTTATGACTGTGAGCAGCAGACAAGCTTCCGGACACAGTCACTCCGTTCTGATGACATCCAGCGGAGCGGCCTCTGTATCTGTTACAGATGGTAGAAACAGAAGGAAAAACACTCACAGAGAACTTCTCTGTGCCGCAGACTAGATAATTCCTTCTGTGAAATGGGTGGAAAGAACTCTTTAGTATCTCCACAGAATCAACCAGCTGTTTTTAAACATGTACAAGTGTCTCCTCACAGCCAGGGCAAGCAACACAGGTGTGGATGCTTCTGGTTGGTCTCTTTCTCCTTCCTTCCTTCCTTCCTTCCTCCCTCCCTCCCTCCCTCCCTCCCTCCCTCCCTCCCTCCCTCCCTCCCTCCCTCCCTCCCTTCTTTCTTTCTTTCTTTCTTTCTTTCTTTCTTTCTTTCTTTCCTTCTTTCCTTCTTTCCTTTTTGACAGTCTCACTCTGTAGCTCAGGCTAGTTTGGAGTTCAGTATGTAGCATAGGTTGGCTTCTAACTCATGGTAATCCTCCAGCCTTGGAAATACAGGTATAGCCAAGGAATCTCTGTTATAGGTGATGGTCTGACTGGGTGGGTTATTTTCAGGGCTGCTAAGTCCTCGTTGCTTTTTTCGTGATAGCTTTGCAGATGTATGCGCGCACACACACACTCACACACACCCTCAGTCTCACACACACACACATATTCACACACATCCTCAGTCTCACACACACACACACACACACACACACACACACACACACACACACACATTCACACACATCCTCAGACACACACACACATCTCAGTCACACACACACATTCACACACATCCTCAGTCTCACACACACACGCACACACACACATTCATACACATTCTCAGACACACACACACACACACCTCAGTCTCACACACACACACACACACACACACACACATTCACACACATCCTCAGTCACACCCAAACACACACTCACACACACACACACACACTCACACACATCCTCAGACACACACACACATCTCAGTCACACACACACATTCACACACATCCTCAGTCTTACACACACACCACATTCACACACATTCTCAGACACACACACACACATCTCAGTCTCACACACACACACACACACACACACACACACTCACACACATCCTCAGACACACACACACATCTCAGTCACACACACACATTCACACACATCCTCAGTCTTACACACACACACACGCACACACACCACATTCACACACATTCTCAGACACACACACACACATCTCAGTCTCACACACACACACACACACACACACACACACACACATTCACACACATCCTCAGTCACACACACACACACACACACATTCACACACATCCTCAGACACACACACATTCACACACACACACACACACACCACTTGTCTAAGAGTCCACTCAAACAGGCACATTATTGAGATTATTCGCCGCTGTGCCTGCTATCTCACGTCAGTCCCAACTGCACCGAGGAGCACGTGAGCTCTACTGTCTGAGACACTCAGCCGCTACCTTGTTCGGAAATCAAAAGGCAAATTACCTTCCTTTTCTTAATCATCTCTTTCCTTACAAGATCTCACCTTTTGTTTTTCTGCACTTTACAAGGAAAAGGTGTGTTTTCTTGCCTCGTGTAGAGCTGGCGGAGACGGGAACCCTTTGATTTTTAAGTAAGAAGGCAAGTCCTGTGTATGCAGAGGAGGTTCCAAGTAGGCTGGGGACAGTACCTCTAGGTTCAAGCTTCCCCGAGAGCTCCGAGTGGAAGGATTGGACTGAAACTTTAAACATTTTGAGCAATACCTAGAATATGTATAATTTATAAGCCACACACCGTTGGCTGTCAAATCGGCGATTGATCTGACTCGGATCTTGTTAATTATCTTCCACATACATTCCTCCTTAACAGATCTTCAGTATACTGTGTATCAATATTAATAAGATTATAAAACACTATTGATAATTAGGAACAGAAAGAGCCCCAGCCTTTGATTCTGGCTGTTACAAATGCCCCCGCTCTCCCCAGATTAGAAAGCGGCCACTTTCATTTAATAATATCAGATCAGAACGTCTGTGTCCTAAAGTGGGTTATTAGGAGACAGCTAAGACTCATCCGTGTGCAAGAGGCTGCTTGAAAATGAACGTGGCGGCCTCCCTGATGGGGGAAAACTCTGCCTTTCCTGTCCACAGGAGGCCTAATGGGGTGGGTGAGGCTTAAGGGGGAGCCGAGCTCACTTTGATCAGCCAAATTCTTCATTTTCTTTGTCCAGACTAATCAGAGTGGTTTGGTTTTGCGGGATATTCACCAGACTGGCATTTTATCTTGATTTCTTCCATTGGATGAAAGGGGGCCCCGTTGAGAAGCCAAAGAAAGAGGGCTGGTGAGATTCAAGGCGGATCTCGAGCGCGTCCCATCTCGATGCCACTTTATTTTCTATTTTCCCTCTTCGCAAGAGCCTCCTCTTTTATGTTTTTGTTGGGTTCACAAACTCATTAACATCAAACAGGCAGATCTGCCACTAACTAAGAGAAGCAAGCGGTTTCGCGTATAAATAGAAAGCGCAGAAGCCCGGAGCTAGGGCCAGGCTCCCTCCCTGGGGTCTCACCTGGCCAAGGGAGCAGAGGGAGGCTCCAGGATCTCCTGGGATCAGCCCTCCCCTGTGTGAGCAGAGATTAGTGGCTGGTGTTCCCGGGAGGTGCTAGGGTGCTCCGAGACCCCAGAATGTGCAGTCTGCATGCAGTCTTTTTACTTTTAATAAGAATGCCCCTCGAAACAGTCCAGGTGACAGCCTGGGTTCCAGTGGAGTTGGGCACAGCCCAGCCGGTTTCCACCTCAGCAACAGCTTTTCCCTGGCAAGTTGGCATCCATCAATGGGGGAAAAAACAGAGGCAGCATCTCCTTCAGGCCTATACATGGAGGACAGGAGCCTTTTTCTTCCAGAAGGTTCCAAGCTGCCTGTGTCTCTTTGATCCCAAGTATACAACCTGCCTGCACTTGAACCAGTACTGTGGATGGGAAGGCAATATGGTGAAAGATCGAGAAAGATCTCCCAGGGAGGAGAGGGACTGTGGAAAGGATCCATACCGCCACACTCCTGCCTGGGGGCCAGGGGCATCTCTCATTCACTTCCATGTTTGAGACTTGTTTCTTTTCTTAGTAAATTCATCTGCCTCTACATTGGACAATGTGTCCCTGCTCCAGTTCCTTGTTCCAGGACACAGGAGCCTAGACATCTCAGCAGGTGTCCCCCAGACTTAGATCTGTGCCTACAACATGGGAACAGGTCAATTGTACCTGCTACAGGTGGAGATGGGAGAAGAGAGATGCATCTTTAAATTTCCAGAAGGAGGGAAAATGTCCCGAGGGTTAAGGTGCAGGGCTCTAGCATCCACTGTTTGTAAGGGCATTGACCTGCCCTGTAACTACCCTGGTATTTAGCCTTCTTGGAATCTCTGCTTGAGAACTACAGTTTGGCCGCTTGCAACCTTAGCTCCTGTAATCTTCAAAGAATGCCCTGAAATAAGCCATCTGAGGTCCCATCTTAAAGATGCATAGGACACTGTTTAAAGGCTCCTCCTGTCCTATATAAAAAACTTAAGGCACTTGGCACTCGGTACCTGGATATCACAACCACGTCGTCTACAAACTCCAGCTGGCACATTGGTTTATTGGCAGCCACAGAGAGAAAGTGTGCATTTATGAATGCTTTGTATGTTTTTGTGATTGTCCACTTGGTAAGTTTTGCTGTTTTATCTGAGCCAGAGTCTCATTATGCAGCCTGATTTGGCCTGGAGTTTGTGATGTGTCTACCTCAGCCTCCTGCACATTGAAACTGCAAGCGAGGGCCACCATGCCTGGTTATAAAGAGGGTGCAAGTTGCTTCCTTGCCAAAGAAAAACCAGCATGGGAACGGGAAGGAGCTAGACCCCAGGCAGGGGATGCCAAAGAGGCCGAGCTCCCTCTTACAGTGCGATTGCTACATTTACTACCAGTTGGGACTCCTCAGTGGTCAAGCAAGAGAGAACTGGGTTGTTACAAAGTG
The DNA here is from genome assembly GCF_000001635.26 of Mus musculus. Taxonomy (NCBI): domain Eukaryota; kingdom Metazoa; phylum Chordata; class Mammalia; order Rodentia; family Muridae; genus Mus; species Mus musculus. Next base: position 55,693,041 of record NC_000085.6, on the reverse strand, counting down.
TACGTTCTCAGGAACTGTTAGTCTTAGTTTAGCAGCATTAGGGATGGAAACAAGGTGCTCCTGCCAGCACTCTAACACAGAGCTATAGGCCAGCTTTTTCATTAAGTGAGATTTGAATTGGAGATCCTCAGCCTCGAGGAGGCCCCGGAAAGTAGTAACTGTCAAGGACTCAGGTGGCCCAAGAATAAACCTAGCTGCCTCCCTCATGCTAGCTTTGAGACTATGTGCATCTTTTCTAACAGCTTTCAGTCTTAGTTTTCTCCTCTGATAAATGGGTTCAGTGTTCAAGGAGCTTATGGTGGCAAAAATAATAAATAAATAAATAAATATTCAAATTAAGACAAAGAAGAGGCATGGTTTTCCTTACAGTAGAATTCCAATTCATAATCTTGGGGGAAATGTGGAAATAGAGTTAGTATTTGGCAAACACCACAAAGCCACCTCAATCAGTGTTAGAATTAGTGGACAGAGGCTGGCTAAGTGCTTGCCTATCACACACGAGGCCCTGGGTTCCATCCCAGTGCTGTGTAAGCTGAATACGGCAGTGCTTTCCTGCAGTCCCAGCCCTCAGAAGGTAAAGCAGGAGGGTCAGGAATTGTAGGTCATTCTTGCCAACATAATGAGTTCAAGGGTAGCCTGGGCTATGTGACACCCTATTTCAGATACATGAGTAAAAGAAGAATAAAAAACTGGAGAGAGCAAACGTGAGGGAGGAGAGGCAGTTGCTTTCCGGGCTGGGAGACTTGGGCCACCGGTTAGTCATTTATCAGTTGCAAAGGGAAGAATGGTGGCTCTGCAGAGAAGAGAGCTGGCAAACGCCACCGGCATCAAATAATCAGAGTTGACATTCCAAGTAATGACATAAATTGACATCATGTACCACTCAATCTATGCTCTGAAAAGGGCACGGTGATATTCTTGCCCGAATCATGTAGCCCGGACCTAATCTTGAGGGAACATCGGACAAATCCAAGTGGAAGCTTATTCTGTGAATCTCAAACTGGCCAGCACTCCCTCTTCAAATTATCTCAAGGAAACTAAAGATGTGGTCTAGGCCAAACTCAAGTCTTGTATCAGCCTTTGGTGTCCTGGGATTACAGATATGCCAGCTGGCTGAGTTATTTGTTCTATGGGTTGACTAAGTGCTGTCTGTGTTAGTTTACTAACTAACTAATTAATTTTGGGGACCAGGCCTCATGTATGCCAGGCCAACTCTCTACATAGCTAAGAATAATCTTGAACTCTCGATCCTATAGCCTCCCAAGTGCCAGATTGCAGGAGTGAGCTGCCCCAGCCTGTCCAATGATGTATTGGGGCTCAAGTGCCGAGGCGTGTGCATGCTAGCAGGAACTATACTAATTGAGTCCACCTGGAGGAGGGCTGATTATATTGTAACTGTGTCAAATGCTAGTGTTTAGGTTGGTGCTGGTTGAACGATATATGGGGATTAGTTTCCAAATTTTCCATAAATCTAAATTTCTTTCCAATGAAAAGTTCACAAACATCTAAGTGGGGTAGGAGTATACGCTTGCCTCAGAGTGTTGTAGAGGGGGCAAGCATAGAACGTGTCCAGCAGTATTCTCAGAGAAGCAGCCTGGACCTGCACTCCCTCTTGGGAATATCGTAACCTGTTCTTCTGTGCAGGTACGATCCCAGGAACGAAGGAATGCTAGTCATCCGCTCCTCCGAGGTCCCAAGCCCTGCCTAAAGCCAAGGTAGACCGCTGGGGCTTACGGAAGGAAGACGGCAGGGTATCCGTGAGCAGCAATGTGACAGATGTGCCACTTCTGGAAGAGAGTGCTGGGGCTCCTGGGGTTATGGGCAGGGGGAGAGAGTTACATTAATTGGCTGGAATCCTTTCTTTACTGGAAGAGACCCCAGTTAAGGAAACTTGAACCCACTATAGCTTATAAATGATAGAATGCTGATGCAGCTCTCTACCTAGTCGTCAGTGCGAAGCCTGCTTCTCACATTCTCTTCCTTGGAGAGAGTGTACATAGGTGTGTTGTTGTTGTTTTTTTTTTAAAATTTATTTGTGTGTTGGGGTGCACGTGCTATATAGCACCCATGTGAGGTCAGAGGACAACCTGGGGAGTCAGAGTCAGTTGTCTCTTTCTACCCTGTGCGTTCTGGGGATTAAACTAGGAGCCTTGTGCTTAGTAGCAACTTCCTTTATCTGCCAAACATCTCACCAGCGCAAGCATGTGTAGGATTTTGCTTGTTTACTTGATTGTTTCAGTACAGGGAGGCTCAACGCAGAACCTCGTCTATCACTAAGCCCAGGGCATGCTTTTAATTGTGTTTTCTGAGAGGGCCAGTGGGACACATGTGGCCCACCACACATGTTACCTTACAGAGACAATAGCCAAACTTGAATCCAATTGGTTACCTGTGATGGGAACTTAGTTTATTCTAACTTAGTCCAGTTGTTCCCTCTACAGTGAAACCAGTTGGGTGGCAGAGAAGCCACAAAGGTGAGAGACTTGTGGCAGGGATGTGTTTTGGTGGCTTATAGGACCATGAGTGTTTAAAATCTTAGAGAATCCTGGCTCTTTGTGAGGACAGAGATTAAATTGGACCCATGAAGCCCAGTCAAGGATTCATGCCTTAAGGGGTCTCCTACCCACTTAGTTATTGTGTAGAAGCAGGCTCTTGCTGCTTCCATGCCCCTGCCTCTAATATTGACTTTGCTTAGGCCTCAGGTAGCTTCCCTGTTGTTAAATACAATGGTTATCTCTGGTCCTCTTCAGCCAGATTTCTTAAAATGACTTCTTGTGTGTTGCTCAAAATGGTTCACTGAAAACAATACAGAGCTCAGCTCAACTGGTTTCAAAAGCAGTGTGGACCCATTGATTCTTTAGGCAAAAGACCAATCAATGGTTTGTAATTTTAGGGCCTAACATTTTTCTCTCTTAGTCTCTAGGAGGTATTGGCTTCGTCTGCAGTCCAGGTTCCCAAATTGGTAAAAGGCTAGGATAATGCTTTTTTTTTTTTTATGTCAGGTTTGGGGATTGGGGGAAAAAGGGTGTCATATCTTGGTTCTATTTGAGCCATCATCCTAAGCCAACTTAACTTATTCAACTATAAACTCACAGGCTACTATGTCCCCAACCAAGTCTGTGATGAGAGCAAAGCCATAGAGCCTCAGTCTCAGTCACCTGATAAGACGGGGAGAGACGCGCAGGGTGGCACGCAACTCTTTCTCTTTCTCTTCTCCTTTGACTTCTTATCGGTCCTTCATCTCATCCTCTGAACACCGAGCCTGTGACGAGCCTGTGACGAGCCTCCCACTGCCAGCGCCCAAGTTCCTTGTTCTTCCCTATCAAATTACTCACCATGCTTTGTTAGAATTTGCCAAATGGGAACTCTCTTCCTCCTTAGTCTAAGGTGCATGAGTGCAAAGTACACAAGCATACCATTCACCCTGCTCTGCATCAGGAAGACCATACTGTTGCCAGGACTCGGTAAACAGCCTTGTTGTGCAGACCAACGGTCTCCTAAAAAATGTCCGTGATTTCCTTACCAATGCTGGTGACCTAACTCCCACTTCGAGTATGAACAAAGGGAGCCTCAGAGAGGTTGAAACGTGAAGGGCCAAAACTGATGTTTAAACCTCTGCTCTCACTCCAGGAAGTGCGGGCTACGATTGCCCGGCCCACAGACAGCAAAGATCTGTAAAGTCTGAGGGCATGACTTTGTCATAGCGCTGGTAGAGGCCAAGCGCAGTGATGGGACCCTGGGGTCATCATTATCATGGAGAAGTGCTTCTTTCTGTTTAGGCTAAGGCTCTCCTAACTCGTTATTTTGCATCTTGCAGCATAAGATGGCACTGTCTAGGATGCCAAAGGACAAAGGGTTCAGATGGGAGGAGACGTTGGCATTCTAGAACTGATAGCACCATGAAAGTGGACTTTTATAGAAAGGTGTGTTTCACACAGTGTTCATGACAACCCAGGGGATAGACAGCACTTTTCCCTTTGAAGAAGGCGAGGACTAGAAAGACTGAACACCTTACCTAGGACACAGAGGTTTTAAATATCAAGATACTGACTTGAATCCATGCAGCCTCAACTTAGAGTCTACGGTCTCAGTCAAAAAGCATAATTCGGCTAGGTGCAGCCTTGTACACCCACAATCCCAGTACTCGGAAAACTGAGGCAGGAGAATTGGGAGTTAAAGGTCAGCTTGGCTTATAAAACAAGTCCCTGTTTCAAAAACAAAAATGAAAGTGGAGAGAAAGAGGAAGAGGTAACAACAGCTGCCACCGTAACTCACCCAGACCTGGGGATGCCAAGCTATCGTCAGCCAATCAGAAAGTGAGTTTGAGGTCAGTCTGGGCAACTTGTGAGACTTCATCTCAAAAGATAACTAAAAGTGATAAGAGTGCATCTCAGGGGTAGCGCTCTGACAGCGTGGGGGAGGCCCTGCATTTACTCCTTAGTCCTTCGCCAGGAAAGCAGGGGTGGGGTAGTGGGAGGGTGGGGGTGAGGGTGGGATGGGGGTGGTGGAGAGCAGTAAAATAGAGATGCATCATCTTCCCTTTGGCTGCCCCTCGCTGACCTTCTGTCACTGGGAAACAAGTGGGAAACCACCACGGTTTGTGTGGGTTTCATCATAAAAGAAAGCTTTACCTTTTTAGAGCTGGCTGATTGAACGTTTTACTCTCATCTTAGCAATACATATTTATGAAGGACTTGTTATACGTATTGCAGAATACTACAGTGTTCCTGAAATAACATTAAGATCAACCCAGAGAGCTTTGTGTGGAAAATGGAGGGAGAGGCTGTGGGAGATGCCCCGGCAGAGTTTTGCTTCAGATGCTGAGGAAGCCAGGAGATCAGATGCACCCATCATTCCTGCTCTTGCCATCTCTCCCTCAGCTGTCCTCTGGCACGACCCTGTTCATGGGAAGGTTATTTCCTGTGTCAGCCCCGATGGGTCTAGAAGCGAACATCTGGCAGGGGAGCAGAAGGGATTGATGCTATGGGCCACACTCTTCTGAGCCAGGAGCTGACCTTTCCGAAGGGTGAGTCTGAACTTAAAAGGATGGTGGGAGAGAGCACACGATGTGTCTGTATGAAGGAAAATCAAATCCTCTGCCAGAAGGAAAAGTAGATGCTGGCCTGTCCCGGACAATGTCTGGATGTCATTACACTGTGCTAGACAAGAAAGGACACAGAGTGAAAGAACTGTGTCATGAGGAAAAGACAATGTGTCCTCTTCGAAGTAACACATCTTGAGTGGGAGATGAAGAGTAGCATTTGGGGTTGAAACAATTATAAGAAGAGCGTCCTACCGAGCACAAAACTGCTCGAGGAAAGCACCTGGTCGGGCACTCAGAGAAGAAAGAAGGAGCCATACATGAGTGGAATAGGTAGAGATGAAGACTTGGAAAAGCAGAAGGACAGAGGAAAGAAAGGAGAGGAAAGAAGGGAAATGGGGGTGGGGTGGGGTAGAGGGTGTATTTCCCAAGTATAAGAGAAACTGAGAAATTGAGTGGCATCCTTAAAAAAAAAAGAATTATTATTTCCAGTATCCTGGCTACTATGAATAAAGCCACTACAATCAGTTGAGCAAGTGTCCTTGTGGTAGGACTGTGCTTCCCTTGGGTGCCTGGAAGTGGTACAGCTGGGTCTTGAGGTAGATTGATTCCCAGTTTCTGAGGAACCGCCATGTTGATTTCCAAGGCGGCTGT